>NW_007728270.1:51333-55087 GCF_000696425.1 Galeopterus variegatus | reverse complement strand
GGGGGAAAGTTAAGAACTTCGAAGTTGTATGTGAGTCAAGCTCAGTTAGGAGGAGTTAAGTCAGAGCAGGATTGTACACATAGGGAAAAGGCTGGCTGAGGGAACTGAGCCGCCAAGGGGCAGGACGTGGCAGGTACCTTTGGGAAACTGTGCCCAGCCCGTGACTTCCTCTACTCTGAGAACTGCACTCTTCTCACTGACCACAGGGCTGGTCCCTGGAAGAAGTGTTTAGATTCCATGACCTCTGTGGCTCCTGCTCCCACACCCAGCCCTAGCTAATTGAATTCCTGGACTCTGTAAGATCCTCGAATCCAGCTGTTCTCAAACCTGGCTGTTGTACCTTAGAATAATGTAGGGAGCTTTCAAAAATCCTGATGCTCAGCTGTAGCCTAACCGATTAAGTCAGAATCTCCAGCAGTGAGCATCAGGTAATTCTACTATGCACTGCTCCAAGCTCTTTGGAAACCTTCCATTAATCCCCTTTCCGCTTAAGGTAGGTTTCTGCTCATTGCAACCAAGAGATTTGACTGAAATAGCATCTTTTCAATATTGATTTTTTTTCCTATCAATGATAAAATTGTCTCTTCAATTATTGAAATCTTCTTTTATATATGTTTACCAAAATTTTGCAATTTTTTAAAGCATAGATCTTGCACCTTACTCTTTTTTCTATTCATTGATTTTATTTTGTTAATTGTATATATTTTATTAATTGTATATATTAATTGATTTTATTTTTTTATAATTGATTTTATTAATTGTATATATTTAAGGTGTATATGATGATGTTTTGAACATAGTACTTGCACATAGTGAAGTGGTTACTACAGTCAAGCAAACGAATACATCCGTCATCTCACATAGTTATCTTTTTGGGTATGTGGCAAGACACCTAAAATCTGCTCCGCAGCAAAAATCCCAAATATAGTACAACATGAGGGTACTTCAAAAACTTCATGGAGAGATAGAATTAAAAGATAATACAAATCTTTCCGTGAGCTTTTTGAAGCACCCTTGTGTTGTTAACTATAGGGTTCATGTTGTACATTAGATCTCTAGACTCCTTCATCCTGCGTATTTGCTACTTTGTGTCCTCTGACCTATATCTCCCATTTTCTCCCCTGCTCCTGCCCCGGTAGCTACCATTTAATTCTGTTTCTATATATTTGACTTTTTGAAAAATTCTACATATAAATGAGATCGTGCAGCATTTTTCTTTCTATGTCTGGCTTCTTTCACTTAGTACAGTGTCCTCCAGGTTCATCCATGTCCTGGGCACCTTAGTTCTTTAGTTCTAAGCACTTTATATTTTTTATTGTCATTCTGAGTGGTATATTTTTCTCCATCATGTTTTCCAATTGGTTATTGCGGATATAAAGGAAAGCTGTAAGATTTTACCTATTTATTATGTTCAATTATATGTATTGCCATGCGATTTATAATATAAACATAATTAATGTGTCATATAGAGGAATAGTTCAGTAAATACAATATATCCCCACTATGGAATATCATGTGACTCTTTACATTTATAAATATGAAGACTGTTGTGACCAAGGTTCTTTTTTTTTTTTTTTCCTTTTTGTCTTTTTTCGTGACCAGCAACAGATCGCAACCCTCGGTGTTGCTCCCGCAGCTTGCTCAGCCAGTGAGCGGCCGGTCTGTATGTGGGATCCGAACCCTCGGGCAGGAGCGCCGCCGCGCTTCCCAAGAGGCGCACTGTAGCAGTGTGCCACCGGGCCGGCCATTTTTTTTTTTTTTATAAAATAAAAATGAAAGTAGAACTTAAAATTGTATATGAGGATACTTCAAAAGTTCATGGAAAAACGGAATTAAAAGACAATAATAATCTTTCCATGAACTTTTTGAAGACCCCTCGCATATACCAGGCTTTGTTAAACTATGTGTAAATATGGATAAAATATTAGGAGAATTATTAGGAGAATATTAGGAGAAAAAGGATGGTGATGTTTGTATATCTTTCTTCAGTGAATATTTTTTACCCTGCACATGTATTATTTTCTCATTAAAGGAAAAAAAAAAACCACCTAAAATGGGCCACCCCAGTGGCTCTGCAGAACTTGTTTTCACAAACTCAGAAGCTCTGTCTCCACCTTAGGATAACTAGCCACTGTTTCTTTGGGGTTTTTTTATTTTTATTTTTTAAGGTTTATAATATACTTTTAACTATAACCACATTGCAGAAAACTGAGAAAATGGAGAGAAAAATTACCCATGCCCCATCCTCTTGACACAAGTGGAATAGTGGTGTATTCATTTCCAGTATTTTATGTGCATAGTTCACATAGCATGTCTCAGGGTACGTAGTTTTGTAACCTGATTTCTTTAATTAACGTTCTATCATAAAAATGCTCTGTGGGGCCGGCCCCGTGGCGCACTCAGCAGAGTGCGGCGCTGGGAGCGCAGCGACGCTCCCGCCACGGGTTCGGATCCTATATAGGACTGACCGGTGTGCTCGCTGGCTGAGCGCGGTGTGGGCGACACCACACCAATGGTTGTGATCCCCTTACCGGTCACACACACAAAAAAATGTTCTGTGTTGCTACAAAGCTTTCCCAGCCATTCCTTCCCAGTCAGCAATAAAATGCCATCAAGTTGGAGAAACATCATCAACTTATTCCTGTATTATTCAGGTCGATTTCAGTTTCTTTGCTGTGATAAGAAATATTGCAAAGACCGTTTATTCGTTCATAAGCTTTTCCATATTTGGGATTATTTCTTTAGGACAGATTCCCAGAAGTCAGATGAATGGGTCAAAGGGCACATACTACTTTCAAAAGCATCTCTGTCTAGGTTGGTCCAGCCACCTGCCGTTCACTGGAAGGACAAATGGTTCTCATTAAAGCCCCAAAGTTTCCCCATGGGTTCCAACTGCAGGTACGGGGAAGTCCCTGGGGCCTGTACAACCAGAGCAAACTTGCTAAGCTAAATTGCCGGTGCAGGGAGTCTTCGTTAGAGTGTTTTTCTAGAGGAAATCAACAGTCTTTTGCATGTTTTAGGAAAATCTATGATTGCTGTGAGCATTGAAAATCGCCTGTTTTGCTTAACAAGAAGCAGGCCTGAGGCCCTCCCTGGACCGGGCTTAGGAACCTCGGTCCTTCCACCTCACAGCTATGCAGCAGCTCAGAGTATATGAAGTGCTTCCATTCTCTTTGTCTCAAATTGTCCCCATTCTCCCAATGAGAAAACTGAGGCTGAAATGGGTGAAAGGACTTGCCTGCAATCACACAATTATTAAGTAGCAAAACCAGTACTGGGTCTCATCCCTCCAACTCCAGGGCCACTTCAGAATCAATCCAATAAACACTAAGCAAAAACCTGTGCCAGGTTCTCCGCTGGGCGCTGGAAACCTGAGGTGTCAGGCCCAGCTCCCTCAAGGAGGTCACAGTTTGGGAGAGACAGATTCCTGCACCGGCCATTTCAGGACCAGGGAGAACTGTGGGAACCCCAAGGAGAACAGGCTGTGGGGAGCAGGGAGGCCCCTCACAGGAGCTCATGTGTGCCTGGAGCCAGCAGGAGTTTGCCAGGGGGACAGGGCTGGAGAGCATGAGAGGAGGGGGTGGGTGCACTGGGGCAGGTGGGTATAGCCCTGGCCGTCAAGAAACTCATCTCCTGTTTCCTGGGTGGAGACAAGTGTGTACAACAAACGCTAAAGGAAAAGGCTCAGGACAAAGTGCCAAGGGGTGATGTTGGAAGCCACATCCACTGACTCGCAGCTGGCAAATGTGTCCCA
>NW_007728270.1:47794-50359 GCF_000696425.1 Galeopterus variegatus | reverse complement strand
TCTGCCCAGGCTTGCTCCTCACCTTCCTTCCTGCTGCTTGGCTTTGATCTTGTTTGTTTCCCGCTTCCTCTGGCCTCCTGGCCTTGTGGGTGGGTGTGGCCAGGATGAGCCTTGCAGGCACCACAAGAAGAAGCTTTACATCAAGAAGCTCCGACAAGCCCCTGGGCTGTCCTGGAAGGCTGCGTGTTTGTGGTTGTGGCCTTGGCACTGTCCAGGTCCAGCCAGCCCCACACCCGCCCCTCCCTCCCATAGCGCCTGAGACAGTTGGGCAATAGCAAACAGCCTTGCTGCGTTGCGGCCGACTCCCCACTGTCTGCAGGACTATGTCCAGGGCCTCAGACTGCCACAGAAGGCCCTTGGGACACTCTCCCCTGTCTCTCCTCTTCGGTTTCATCTTCAGCCTTTTCTCTTTGTAAACCCAGTGAATGGCTCATTCGTGCATTCATTCACTCACCCATCAAGTATTTTATTAAGCATCTACTGTGTGCCAGGCACTGTCCTTGGTGCAGAAGGAAACCAGACAGAAATCCTGCCTCCATGAAGCTAACACTATGGGAGTCGGGTTTTCCATGTGAGACATGAAATATCCTCTCTCACCACCCTCCCCTCGCCTACAGCTGCCTTTTCCTCACCTGTCAGGCCCTTCCTTTCATAGGAAACCCGTGCTTGCCTTCCAGAAGTTACCCCCAAGTATTCCCGACTATCTCAGGATCAGTGTAATGTCAGGGGAGGGACATCTCAGCATTGCACCCCACCCCCCATCTCAAACAGAAGCTGCCAGATCCGAGAGGCACACCTGATACAGGGTGGTAGATCTCAACACAGAATCGGGCTCCTACTGTATCTTTGGTTTCAGTTTCCTTCTTAATGTAAAGTATGCAGTGTTTACTCCAATATAGGGAAACATCAGCCTGTGTCTTGGGTTTCACAATTTACAAGGCTGACTTCATTTAGACTATATTTTGTGTTCTCTTGGGTTTCAGACCACCAAATGCCTTAAACTCCCTCCGGAATTCTGGGGTTTGCAGGTGCGATGTGCACCAGTGTGTGGACGTGGGATGCAGGTTGGGTGGTCTGTGGGAGCATGTGGCATGCGTGCTTCCTCTCCTGTCAGCCCTCCCCTGGGTCCCAGCACATGCCAGCCCATGCTGGCATTGATGGTTTACCCATCTCTCACCTCTGGGGGGATGCCCTTTGTTCATCTCAGGGTCCCCAGGTCTGGGCTCGCCCAGAGAAAGTGCACATTCGTCCTACATTTGCCCATACCTAGTGTTCCGTGTGAGTGTGGAAGGGGCTGGCTTGTGAATGTGTCTGATCAGATCATCCCAGCATCCCCCGGGCCATGCGTGCACCCCTCCAGCAGTGGCTCTGAGCTGCGCAGCTGCCATGTGCTCACGCCCATGAGCAATGAGAAGCTGCCACTCAGCTGGACACCAAGGTTCTAATGCGGACTCAGCCAAGATCCAGCAAGCTGCTCACGGCATGGCCCTGGGTCCTCCCACAACCCTGAGAGGTAGGTGTATTGTGCCCACATTGCAGATGAAGAAGCGGGGGCTCAGAAAGGCCAGTGGCTTTCCAGGTATCACATGGCCAGTGAGAGGCTGAGCCTGGTGCTCTCCTTTCTCCAGCACATCTGGCTCCAAGTCCAGAGCTTGAACCACTAAAGCACCAGAGGGTAGACAGGAGACTCAAATGGATCAATGTGGTTAATTCTCCCCAGACTTCACCTTTCTAAGAGTCCTGATCAGGAAAAGACGGGAGCCAGATGAGATGTGGGGAGAATCACCTGGGGTGACTCAGAATAGTAGAGTGGCAGGGCAGTGGCCCATTTACAGGAACCTGGGACACAGTCTTGCAAGCAGACCTCAGGTAGAACTACAAAAGCCAAGCCTGGATTTCCAAAATGATACTTTGGAAAATTCCATAAACTACATTATATTCATATCAAAGTAAATCAAAAGCACAGAGGAAAACTGGCCCACACTTCTACTACCCCAACCCACCAGGCTTAATTTTCCACGTTTCTCCCTAGCTTTTCTTCACTCGCATTGAAAAGTTCTAGGGTTGTAATCACAGTGTAGACAAGGCTGTCCATTTAGGGCATAAGNAACTACATTATATTCATATCAAAGTAAATCAAAAGCACAGAGGAAAACTGGCCCACACTTCCACTACCCCAACCCACCAGGCTTAATTTTCCATGTTTCTCCCTAGCTTTTCTTCACTCTCATTGAAAAGTTCTAGGGTTGTAATCACAGTGTAGACAAGGCTGTCCATTTAGGGCATAAGCATTTTTTTAAAGCAAGTATGTGGCTAAGCTGCGTAGGAGACATTTTTTTAGTTTTTAATTGGGAGTTGTCGGGTCGGCCAGCGGCCCTAGCCTCATTCCTTTTGGTGGGCGAGCGAATGGCCCGGATTCCTCTTTCCCTCCTGTCCCCTTTGGAAGGAGACGGGGAAGAGAGCTGTGAAGAGAGGTGAGCACAGCTGCCGGCCCCAACCAGCCGGTTAAAGGACACTCAGATGCAGCAGGGGTCCTGTCGAGCAGTTCTGTTTATTATCACACAA
>NW_007728270.1:45063-46636 GCF_000696425.1 Galeopterus variegatus | reverse complement strand
CGGGAACCGGTCTCCACATGGGATCTGAACCCTCGGCGGGAGCGCCGCCATGCTCCCAAGCAACGCACTCTCCAGTGCACCACTGGGCCGGCCCCACTTGCCAGGTTTTAAAGCTACTTGGGTAGAAGTGGGGGAGCTAGGCTGGAACCTCTGAAGGACAGAACTGGCTGTCTTGTAGTCTTTCAGGGCTGAGGAGACAAAGTCCCACCTGGTGCTCAATAAAAAGCCTATGAGGACATCATCTGGGAACAGGGACACCCCAGAGATAGGTTGAGTATGACTAAAACTGCAAGCCAGACAGCCCTTTCCCACTCAATTTCTGACTGGATTGAGGGGGAAATCCTCTCATACTGTTTGTTCAATAGGGATCGTTTGTATTTAGCTTTTTTCACTTAAGCATGAATATTTTTAGAAGGTGAGGAGGCAACATCCCTAGAGAGAATGACATCACCTAGATCCTCCTTGCTTTTGATACACGATGTCCAGCATTGCATTAAAATTACTAGACATGAAAAGAGTCAAGAAAATATGACAAGTAACGAAGAGAAAAGACAGGCAAATGATGCAGAACCAGAGTGGATGCAGATATTGAAGTTAGCAGACAGGGACTTTAAAATAATAATGATTAATATGTCAAAGAAAATAGAGGGAAATGCAGGCAGAACAGTAAATGGTAGATATTCGATGGGAAATTAGAATCTTTGAAGAAAAAGAACCATATTAACATTCTACAACCGAAAATTAAGAACTTAATGGAAGGGTTAACAACAGGTTAGATACAGCAGGGCACGAGAAAAGTGAACTCAGAGACAAGCCGATAGAAAATACATGAATTGAAGCATAGAAAGAAGAATGGATAAAACAAACTAGAAGATGAGAAGATGAACGGACATAGTCAAAAGATCTAAATACATGTAATTATAGCCCCAGAAAAAGAGCAGAGAGAAAAAGGGGCAGTAGCAATACTCAGACTAGGGCCAAGAATGTCCTGAAGACAATAAAAGAAGCCAACCCAGAGATTCAAGCTCAATTCATTCCAGACAGGATAAGTACAAAGAAAGCCCCATTCCAAACATAGCATAGTCAAACTGCTGGGAAATAAACCCAAAGAAAAAATCTCAATAGCAACTGCAGATGGAGGTGGGGGTGGGGAAGGCACATTATCTTCAAAAAACATTAAATTGGGGTGGCAGAGGGAGGGACACTGAGGAGCACAAGAGCATCCTGCACCGACCACAGAGACACAAAAATGCACCACCCGTGGTCCTTTTCAAAGGAACTCACAGGCTAGGGAGGAAATAGAGGACTGAAATACTGTGTGATTACTTGTGACAGATGGACACGCAGGGGAACAAGGAAACCCAGAGGAGAGGAGACAGGTAACCCGGACTGGGGCTCAAGTCATTCCAGAGAGGGAATATCTGACCAGAGTCCAGAAGCACAGGTAAGAATTACCTAGGGAAGAGAGAAGGATGTTCCAGCAAGAAGACACCAGCAGGTCCTCTCTGCACTGACCTCCGCCCCACAGCCCTCGCCCCACTGTGATGGGGGCCCAGCTGTTCCTGGGGAGGTG
>NW_007728270.1:43039-44089 GCF_000696425.1 Galeopterus variegatus | reverse complement strand
ATGGGGTTAGCTTTAGAAGTGCGTCTGGCTAGCACTTTTAACGACCTGCACTGCATCTCAGCGAATGCTCATTATTGGCATAAAAGAACATTGGAGTTGAGACTATCCAAAGTGCATGAAATAATTTGGAGTTATATTTAATCTCAAAATTTTATGCCTAATCCCAAATGCCAGTTTTCAAGGTTTAAATTGTGGCAAGTTAGATTGACAATGGGGAATTAGGCCAAACAAACCAAAAGCAAGCCCAAACTGAAAAAGAAAAAAAAATGTGTATTTATTAAAAGACTGTCATTATCTAGCCAAGACTGAACCCTGAAATCAAAACTGAAACATTCCCCAGAGAATGTGTGTATTTTTTATGGCAGGCTTCATACACGCCTAATCTCTTTTTGCACACGAAGATCACTTTAATAAAACTTCCCCACATACTCACATTCTAGAAAGAGAGCATTTGTTGGCAATTCTCAGGTCTTATGATTTCATTTTGATGCCAGGGAAAATTCAAAATGTATTTTTTAAACTTTAATGGAAAACGAAACAGACCATAAAGATATGAGATCTCTTTAGAGAGACAAGTAAGAATTTGTTTGTAGTTACGTAGAATTCGTAATACCTTAGAACTGATCCAAAAACAATTGTTTTTAAACACTGAAGTCACCACTAAGACTTAAAACAAGAGAATATGTTGCCTCTATCCTTCTGCACTATAGCAATAGAACATTTCAACCACCCTTTCAAAACACCACACGGTAACAACTCATTGATCGAGGGTGTGCAGAAAACAGCCAGTTCCCCATGAGTGATGTTTCCCCAGGATTGAAACTTACCCCTCCAGTGACAAGCCTTTGTTTTTTTCTTCTTGACAACTTTGAATGGAAAAATTTCCAAAATATAGAGCGACTTCCCTTGCCTTTAGAAACAAAGTATGGGATTATTACATTTGCTTTTCTTTCTTTTTTTTTCTTTTGGTGGTTTCTGGTCATTATGTCGGTGGTACGCAGTCTGGAGCCTTCAAGGGCAGGACTGTGTCTGACTCCTCTCTCAGCACCC
>NW_007728270.1:36616-42231 GCF_000696425.1 Galeopterus variegatus | reverse complement strand
AGACATACAGGAAAGGTCTGCTGGTGGACCCTTTTGCATGAGTGAAACGTGGAGGATAAAGAGACGTGAGAAGGACTCCAGCAGTCTAGGACAAATGGCTAAAAGGTCTTTATTTCTGTGACCCTTTCTCAATGAATCTGCACCCCAAACACTAGGGGGTATGATGAAGGCATTAGGACAACCCAGAGAGTGAATTCCAGCTTGTGCACATGTCTGGCCCGTTAGCTGAGAAATGCTGTGCTCTGCCAGCAAGAATCCCAGCTGGGCCCGGGCCGGCAAGAAGAACAGAGTCAGGCATTTCCCACCTGACTAAACCTTTGGATGAGGATCTGCCCCTTTTCTGGACAATGGCTGTATGATGCCATAATGCCCTTCCCCCCTGTTTTTAATGCTTTATTGGGAGCATGTAACCCCAGGTACTTTGTGTTAAGCAACAGAAACAGACTAATACAAATGCTTTGCTCTCTAGCCACAGGCCCCACCACTCCCTATTGTCAGACTCAGCCCTTTCACCTATTATGTTACTGGCTCCGCCCTGAAGCCATTCAAATTTGCATCTCTTGGTCCAGAAGCCCAAACTCATTCATTCCGTGCGTACTGAGTTCCCATTGTGTTGGGAGAGGGACTGAGGGTTAGAAGGAAGATTCAAAGATTAATAAGTGAATTATATCAAACGTAAGGGGAAAATAACACCAATTTTACAGAAACTCTTTCAGAAAATAGAGGAAGAGAGAATATATCCCAGCCCACTTAAAGGTTAGCACTACATTCTTACCAAAATCAAACAAGGACTCTACCAGAGAAGGAAGTTGCAGTCCAATTTTCCTCATGGATATAGACACAAAAAACATTACTGAGATATTATCAAATAAAATCCAGCAATATATAAAAAGGACAATACATCCCTGACCAAGTGGGAGTGATCACAGAAATTCACGGTAGGTTTAACATTTGAAATCCATTGATGTAATCGACCACAATGACATCAATCATACACTCATTTCATTAGACACAAAAAAAGCATTTGACAAAATTCAACATCCATTCACGATAAAAAGTCTCAGCAAACTAGGAATAGAAAGCAACTCTTCGATCCGATACAAGTCATCCACATAAACTGACAGCAAACATGCTCAGTGAATGGAGAACAGCTGGCTTGTTCCTAGTTCTGGGACATTAAGAATAAAGGTGCAATAAACATTCATGTCCAGGTTTTTGTGTGAACATAGTCTTCCTTTCTTTGAGATTAATGCCCAGGAGGACAATACCTAGGACATGTGGTAGTCAAATATTTACTTTTTTAAGGAAACTACCACATTGTTTTCCAGAGTGGCTGTACCATTTTACACTTCCATCAGCAGTGTTTGAGTGATCCAGTTTCCCCACATCCTCACCAGCATTTGGTGTCAACACTTTTTTTTTTAGCCATTCCAATTGGTGTGTCGTAAACCATCCCACTGTGGTTTTACTTTGCATTTCCCTGATGGCTAATCTTTTCATGTGCTTATTTGTTATCTGTATATTCTCTTCGGTAAAATGTTGCTTCATGTCTTTTGTCCATTTTCTAATTGGGTTGCTATTTTTTGTTTTCTTACTGTTGAGTTTTGAGAGTTTTTGATATAGTCTAGGTACCAGACCTTTGGTGGAGATGTAGTTTGCAAATATTTTCTTTCAGACTGTAGCTTGTCTTTTTATCCTCATAACAGGGTCCTTCACAGAGCAAAAAATTTGATGAGTCAAATTTATCAATTTTCTCCCTTTATAAATAATGTTTCAGTGTCAATTCTGAGAATTCTTTGCCTAGTACTAGATCCCAAAGATTTTCTCCTATTTTTTTCTTAAAGTTTTGTAGCTTTATGCTTTACATTTAAGTTTGTGATCCATTTTGAGTTAGTTTTTTATAAGGTGTGAGACCCACATCAAGGTTTATTTTTTTGCCAATGAATGTCCAACTGCACCAGCACCATTTGTAGAAAAAGCTATCTTTCCCCCATTGAATTGCATTTGCACGTTTGCCAAAAGCCAGTTGGAGGGGCCGGCCCGTGGCTCACTTGGGAGAGCGTGGTGCTGCCAACACCAACTCAGGGGTTAGGATCCCCTTATCAGTCATCTATTTAAAAAAAAACTCAGTTGGGCACTGTATTAGTCTGTTTCTGTTGCTTATAACAGAAATACCTGAAACTGTGCAGTTTATAAAGACACAATATTTGTTGCTTACAGTTTTGGAGGCTGGGAAGTCCAAAGTCCAGGGAACACATCTGGTGACGGCCTTGTTGGTGGTGACAGTGACATAGAGGTGTCACATGGTGGATGGCAGAACAGAGAGAGAGTAACCTCCTCATTCACTCTCCTCTTAAACCCACCAGAAGCACTGTCATTATTCCAAGAATGAATCGATCCACTCACGAGAGTACAGTCCTCACAATCCAATCACCTCTTCAAAGCCTCATTCCCCTCCTCATTCACTCTCCTCTTAAACCCACCAGAAGCACTGTCATTATTCCAAGAATGAATCAATCCACTCACGAGAGTACAGTCCTCACAATCCAATCACCTCTTCAAAGCCTCATTCCTTCAATAATAGGATTTCCCACCTCAACAGTTACAGTGGGGATTAAGTTTTGGGAGACGTTTGATCCAAGGCAGGTACACTTGCATAAGCTCTCTAGGTTCTCTGTTCTGTCCCATTGATCTATGTGTCTGTTCCTCTGCCAAAATCACATAGTCTTGATTACTGTAGCTATGTAATAAGTCTTCAAGTTGGGTGGATTGATTCCTTCTAGCTAACTCTTCCTTTTCAAAGTTGTTTTAGCTATTCTAGTTCCCTTGCCTTTCCATATAAATTTAAGAATAATCTTGTCTCTATCTATATATTTTCTGTATCTTACTGGCATTTTGATAGGAATTGCATTAAGTATTGTATATCAATGTAGAAAGAATTGACATAACTACTGTGTTGTGTCTTCCAATCCACGGACAAGGTATGTCTTTTTATTAACTTACATCTCCTTTAACTTCCTTCATCAGCATTGCATAGTTTTCAATGCACAATTTCTGTACATGTTTTATTTACACCTAAATATTTCTTTTTTTTGAGCAATTTTAAATGATATTGTATTTTTAATTTTGATGTCCACGTGTTCGTTGCTGGCATGTAGAAATAAAACAGACTTCTGTATGTTTATTTTGTATGCTGTGATCTTGGTGAACTCACTTATTAGTTCTAGGAGTTTTTTGTTGATTCCTTGGGATCTTCTACATAGAACATTATATCATTTGCAAATGAGGATGGTTTTATTTCTTCCTTTTTAATCAGTATGCCTTTTAGCCTTTTATTTCCTCTTCTCGCCTTATTGCACTGGCTACAACTCCCAGCACTATTTTGAATAACAATGGTGAGATTGGACAGCCTTACCTTGTTCCTGATTTTAGGGGGACAGCATTCAATCATCCATCATTAAGTATAAGGTTAGCTATAGGTTTTTTGTAGATGCTCCTTATCAAGTTGAGGAATTTCCCCTTTTCCTATTATCTGAGAGTTTTTATCATGCATGGGGTTAAGTGTTGTTCAATGCTTTTTCTGCACCAATTGATGTTATCATATGATTAATATGGTAGGTTGATTTTCAAATATTGAACCAGCTTTTTATCTATGGAATAAGCTCCACGTGGTCATGATGTAATTCTTTTTATATATTGCTAAATTCTACTCACTAGTATTTTGTTAAGGATTTTTTTTTATCTTTATGTGAATATGTATGAGGGATAATGTCCTGTAGTTTTTGTTTGTTTGTTTATTTGTATTATTTCTCTGGTTTTAGTATCAGGACAATACTCTGTTTTTAAAATTAATTGGAAAGTATTCCTTCTTCTATTTTCTGGAAAATATTGTGTAGAATTAATTCTTCTTTAAACATTTGGTAGAATTTTTCAGTAAAACCATCTGGACCTGGAGGCTTCTTTTTTGGGAGTTTAATTATGAATTCAATTTCATCAATAGTTATAGGGCTCTTCAAATGATCTATTTCATATCGGGTGAGGTGTGATAGTAGCCAATTTTTTTTCAGAAATTGGTTCATTTAATCTAATGTGTTAAATTTATGTGTATAGAGTTGCTCATAGTATTTCCTTATTATTCTTTAGATTTCTGTAGGGTCTGTAGTGATAGTCCCTATTTCATTCCAGATATTGGTAATTTGTATATTCTCTCTCTTTTTTTTTTTTTTTGCATTATGTATACATGACTTATCACAGTCCATTGGAGTTGTCATTTACCAGACAGAGTATAGAAATCTGATCTCCATTTAGGTTCATTTATCTTCTTCCATTTATAATATAATTGTCTTAAATATTTCCTCCACATGTATTTAAACCACATTAAACAGTGTTATAATTTTTGTTTCAACTGTCAAACATAATTTAGAAAACTCAAGAGGAAAAGTAAAACTTATGGTATTTTTTCACATTTTTGCTTACCTTCCTGATGTTTTAAGATTCCCTATTTTATCATTCATTTCCTTTTAGTTTAGAAAACTTCTTTTAGCCATTCTTTCTTTTTTTTTTTCCTTTTTGTCTTTTTTTGTGACCGGCAACGGGATCGCAACCCTCGGTGTCGCGCCCGCACCGTGCTCAACCAGTGAGCGGACCGGTCTCTATATGGGATCCGAACCCTCGGCGGGAGCACCACCGTGCTCCCAAACACCGCACTCTACCGAGTGCGCCACCGGGCTGGCCCTAACCATTCTTTTAGGACAGGTCTGCTGGCAATAAGTTCACTTAGCTTTCATTTATCTGATAATGTATTGGTTTTCCCTTAGTTTCTAAAGAATATTTTCTCTGGGTATAGGATTCTGAATTTTTTCTTTTCTTCTTATATAAATGTCATGGCTCTTTCTTCTGACTTCCATGGTTGTGATGAGAAATCTGTAGTTCAAAACCATCAGGGCCTGTCTGTCTCCTACAGGTGAGGTGTTGTTTCTGTCTTGCTTCTTTCAGGATTCTTTTCTTTGTCTTTTGTTTTGGAAGTTTGACTACGTGTGTTGGTGTGGATTTCTTTAGGTCGATCCCATCTGGAGGTTGCTAAGCTTCTTGAATCTATAGGTTTGTGTCTCTTGACAAATTTGGGAAGTTTTCAGTTGCCATTTCAGCTCTACTCTCTTTCCCTCTCCTTCCAAGACTGCAATGTGTTGAATGTTAGATCCTGTGTCATAGTCTCATGGGTGCCTAAGTCTCTGTTCACATTTGTTTTAAGGGTGTTCTCTCTCTGCTGTTCATACTGAGTAATCTCTGTTGTTCTGTCTTCCTGTTCACAAACTGTTTCCTTTTTACATCTTCTGTTTCTTTGTTGAGGCTTTCTCTTTTCTCATTTGTTTCGAGGAGATTCATAATTGCTTATTGAAGCATTTTTTATCACGGCTGCTTTGAAATCTTTGTCAGATAACCTAACATCTCTGTCATCTTTGGGTGGATATCTATTTATTATCTTTTTTCATCCAGTTTGAGACCTTTCTGGTTATTAGTGTGATGAGTGATTTTCTCTTGAAACCTGGCCACCCTCCTATTATACATGAGACTCTGGATCTTACTCAACCCTTCTGTTTTAGCTGGTGTTCACT
>NW_007728270.1:31378-36033 GCF_000696425.1 Galeopterus variegatus | reverse complement strand
CTCCTATTATACATGAGACTCTGGATCTTACTCAACCCTTCTGTTTTAGCTGGTGTTCACTGATAGTGCTCTGCCAGGGACATGAGGGGCACCGTCTCATGACCGCCCAGTGGTGGTAGAACTCCGAATTTCCCACTCAGCCTTTGTTGACACCTGAGTGTGGGGGTCCTCATTACTGCTGGGTAGGGGTGGGAGTTCCAGCTCCTCAGTAAGCCTCCACCGGTACCTCCCTGATTGGGCCATGGTGAAAGCCCTGACTCTCTACTAGGCCTCCTTGGGCACCACCCTAGTGAGGAAAAGGAGGGGTACCTTGTTAGTGCCAGGTGGAGGTGGAGGTCCAGACTCCCCAAGTGTCCCCACTGACAGCAAGGGAGAGGGGCCTCATTACCGGGTGGCAGAGATGAAAGTCCTGGCTCACTACTCAGCCTTCTCTGATACCCGCCCAGTGGGGAGGTTGGAGCACCTTCTTACGGCCTGACATGGGTGTGGATGGGGCCGCATTCTTTTCTGTGGCACTTTGCTAAAGTAGCGCCGTTATTATCTAAAAGGTTTCTGTCTTGCTAGGCTGCCCCTTCCCTAGTCTTTTGGCTACAGAGACATTTGTCAGGACATTTTTTTTTGTCTGCACCTGTTGGCATTTCCAGATGCCAGTTTCTTCTGCAACAATGTACGAGGCAAAAGTCAAGGCCAGGGAGTCCTCCACCCTGTTGTCCCTTGGGTTGCGAGGTCTCTGATGGGCTTACCTTCCTCTCTCCACCTTTTAAGGTTTCCTTATACTTGTTTTACGAATTACATCTCGGGTTTTTATTTGTATTTAGTAGGAACGATAGGGAAAGTATGTCTACTGCATCTTCCCAGAAACAGAGGTCTCTCTGTGCTGTTTTGGCAACTTCCTGTGAGTCTATAATTACTTCAAAATAAAAAGTTCAAAAGAAATTCTAATATTGGTGTCTCACTAATTTGCTCAAGTATCAGGATACAAGAAAGATATTTATTCCAAGAGAAGAAAGTTGTCCATCGATGCGAGTCAGTGTGTGACAAATGCCAAGACAGCCCTCGGTGGCAGAGCCAGCGTGGGGCTCACATCACCAGGAGCGGGCTTATCAAGGCAGTGGGACCGTGAACAGCATCGGCAGCACCGGCTGGGGGTTGGGGGGCGCTGGGCAGGCAGCTCGAGCTCAGGACACCCAGGCGTGGGGTTATCTCTGGGGATTACTTTTCAAATAAAAGGGCATCGTGACTGCTAACCTCCTGGGTTAAAAGCTGACTTTCATCCTGAGGCACTCTCAAGCCCAGGAGGCACACGACTGTAGACTGCTAGAGCCGGAAGGGTCCACGGGGACCATGTGCCCGGCCCTGCTCTGCAGCAGTAAGCCAGGCCATGGCCACAGCTGGAGCAGGAGGGATGGAAGCCGGGCCGAGGCAGGCCGGCCGACTGCACGGGAGGCTGGGCTGAAGGGAAGGCCCGAGGGGGAGCCCAGCTGGCCAGGGACCCCAGGCTAGAGGAGAGAGAAGCATCTGGAAAGCATCACTCACTTTGACCAATCAATGTTTAAAGGCCAAACAAAGCCACAAGAAGCACAGGCTGTTTTTGTGTTTTTTTTTTAACTTCCAAGTAGAACAGCCCATCTGGGTGTTTCATGTCAGCTCAGAATCATTTGCTGGGGAGGGTGTGAGCCTCTTATGATCAAAGGACATATTTACTCATCTTTAAGTCCCAGAAAGTAGGATGATTTTATGAAAACAGAAATTCATACCTGCTTAAGGAAAACAAATATTTTCATATTTCAATTTTTATTCTGTTCCTGAACCAGGCCCCTGAGGTGAGTGCTGGGGACTTGGATGAAACCAAGCTCCTGCCCCAAGTTGTCCACTGTCTTGTGGAAAACATGAAACAGGAATACCAGAGGCAAAGAGGTCCCACCTCTCACAGGGGCCAATTCAACATGGCAACCACCCCTCTTTCTTGAAGCCATCCCTTCCTTGGGTCCCTTTCTGACTCCCCCTCCCCTGGATTTCCTCCTGCCCCGCTGGTCACAGCTTCCACCTGCCCTTTCCGTGTTGAGCTCCTGGATGCCTGGTGCTGGGTCCCTCTCCTGCTGCACTCTCTGTCTTGGCTCAACTCTTCCTCCCCTGTGGCTTCAATCACTGTCTCTTTGCCACCCACAACCAAATTCACAGCCCAAGCCAAGCCTTCCCTCCAACATACACACATCCAGCATCGCCTCCTGGACGTCCCAGGGCTCTCAGAACTCAGCCTGTTCAAAACCACGTGCATTCTGTTATGGGCTGGATCATGTCCCCCCAAAATCCATATCTTGAAGTCCTAATCCCCAGACTGTGACTATACTTGGAGATAAGGCTTTAAGGAGGTTGCTAAGGTAAAATGGTATCCTAGGATGGACACTAATAGCAACATGGCTGGTGTCCATATAAGAAGAGGAGATTAGAACACAGACACACACAGAGGGACAACCACATGAGGACACAGGGAGAAGATGGCATCTACAAGCCTAGGAGAGGGGCCTCAGATGACACCACCCCTGCTGACACCTCGATCTTGGACTTAAACATAAGGAAATAAATCTCTGTTGTTTAAGCTGCCCGGTCTGTGACATTTAGTTTGCAGCCTGAGCAAACTAATACCCATACCGTCACCCACACCTGGCTCACCTCCTGTGTTTCCTGCCTCTGTGAATGACACCACCACCTAGCCAGCTGCCCAAGCCAGAAAGACCCCAAGATTCCTGCTACCTCCTGCACTCTCTTACCACCCACGGTCATCCATGCCACATCCAGGCAACTGGGCTTCCTACATTGCTCTTAAATCCGTTCACTTCCTTCCATCCCTACAGCTCCCACCCCAGCCCAAGGCTGACTGGCCACCCAACAGGCAGAACTGCCAAGCTCAGCATTTTGCAGGACCTGTAACCCCAGTACACACAGCTAGGCGTGGCCACAGGTGGGTCACCATCTCATGGCTACAGGGGGCCTGTGTGCAGTTGCCACACAGACATCACTATGTGACCTGTGGACCATGTGCCAAGATAGCGCAGAGCTGCAGCACTGAGAAATTGCAGTGGGAGCTGGGCATTAGACTCAGTTGACGTGGCTTACTCGAGGCACCTTCAGGAGCCACGCAAGGCAGTTGGCTGCAATTCCAGAGAGAGGTGTTCAGGGGGCAAGAGGTCCCCACTGAGCACTTCTCTCAGCTCGGAAAGACCTCAGCCTGGACTGACAGAATGCTGTCATTGTTACTCCCAGCACGTCTCCCTGGAGGAGCAGGAGACCGAGGACCTGTGCCCACCACACATCCCCAGCCGGCCGTTTCCTGGTGCTTCACTGAGAACACAGGCTCGGAGTTTATCGAAATGAATGGCAATGTCTGTAAGATTTATGTGTCCATGTGCTTTCTCCACAGGCCTCTGCAGGGCCACTTCACCAGGACACCAGTAAACCAGAGGCACCAAATAAGTGTGAGAAAAGAACAGCTGGATTACATCATCCAGAATTCATATCTAGAAAGATGCGATTCTGGTTTCAGCAAATATTCAGTTTGTGGTTTGAATTACCAATGAGGAACCTACTATGGGGTGGCATGGGAATTGGGTGAGGAGCCAGAGCCCTGAGATGAGGCTGGCCTGGGCATGGGGTCGGGGAGCTGGGCCCTGCCCAAGCACTCACTAAGAAGTTAGCATGGGCCAGACTCTGTGCAGGATGCCAAGGACACAAGATTCCCACAGCAGACTGGCCCCTGTCCCCCAGGACCCATTGCTGATGACGGAAGGTGGGCTGTGAACATGGAAAAGCTGCAATGTGTCCTGTGACAGATGAATGTGGCAGGACAGCAGGACACAGAGGAAGGAAGAAAGGAGCTGCTCTTGAAAACAGCCCCACCCACGGATGCTCCAGTAAGTACTGAAAGATGAAGAAGAGGTGTTTGCCAGGCAGTCCAGGTAGGAAAGGACAATTCAGGGGGGGGCAGATGGCTGGTGCAAAGGCCCAGGGGGCTTTTGGAGTGTGTCTGGAGCAGAGTGGGTGTAGGACCTCAGGGGCTTTGGAGGCCACACGTTATACTGAGGGATGCGCAGAAGGGTAGGAGAGTGATGATGTCAGAAGCTTGGCCCCACGGTCCCTGTATTCTCAGATGGGAGCCTCAGCTTCCTCATCTGTTAAATGGGGATAAAGATAGAACCTACCTCATGGGATTGTTGTGCAGATTATACAAGTTAATACAACTGTGATGGTTAATTTTGGATGTCAACTTGACCAGATTAAGGAGTAGCTAGAGTGAGGGTGTTTCCGGCAGAGATTAGCGTGTGAATCTGAGTGGATTAGTGGGGAAGATCTGCCCTCAGTGTGGGTGGGCAGCACCCAACCGGCTGGGGCCAGATAGGACAAGAACAGAGAGAAGGCGAGGTGGTCTCTCTGGGGGCTGGGGGACACTCTTCTCCCGCCTTCAACGTCAGAACTCCAGGCTCTCCAGGCTGTGGACTCCAGGACTGACACCAGCAGCCCCCGGGCTCTCAAGCCTTCAGCCTCGGACTGAGTCACGCCGTCATCTTCCCAGTTCTTTTTTTTTTTTTGATTTTGTCTTTTTTACTCACCGGTAACGGGATCGCAACCCTCGGTGTCGCGCCCGTACCGGGGACCGG
>NW_007728270.1:28666-30522 GCF_000696425.1 Galeopterus variegatus | reverse complement strand
ACTGTGTTGTCATCATCACTTTTGTCAGGCCCAGAGGCTGAATGGCAGGTTTGGGAAGACATAGCCTGCAAGACTGATGACCTCCCAGCAGAGGAGCCAGAGCTGGCATGGTGAGAAGCTTGTTTCCTGCACTCGGATGCCAAGCCAAGGAGCGACTGGCACTCGGATGCCACCCGCTGTGAGTGGGCCAACTGCATGCCTGGGCGTGGCGCTGCACCCACCCAGAGAGCCTGCACCAGGGCAGGCGCGATCCAGGGGGGCTTTCCTAACTCACACCTGAAGTGCTGGGGACCCTGGGAGCAGTGAAGGGGACTTCACTGTCATCTTCACTTGGAGCGAGGGCTGGAGGCTAAAAGCAGACGTCTCAGAGTGTGTGGGTGGTGGCAGGGAGTGTCTCAGGAGAGAGGACCACACCCTCAAGCTCCCAGGTCAGGGCTTTTTCCATGGAACACACTTCCAGGAGGATTTAGTCAGACACCCATGGAATTGTAAGTTCAAATAATATCTGCTGAACTTTAGGAGTGACTATCCCAAACGTGTCTCTTCTCCAGCTCCAAGCTGAGTACCGCGTACACTTAGAGTCAAACAATCCTGGATTCAGGTCTCCGTCCCCCAGTGCCTCTGTGGCTATGGAATCCTAAGCAAGTGGCTTGATCCCCTGGAGCACAGTTTTCTCATCTGTGATGATCACAGTTCCCAGCACACACAGCGGACCAGAGACTGTAACGAGCAAATATGTGTGTGTGTGGCAACTAACCCAGTGCCTGGCACGGAGCAGGTGCCCGTCCATGCCAGCAACGAGCTACCGAGGTGGGGAAAACACACACAAATATTTTCCACTGACCCCTAAATTACGTCAGAACGTCGTAATGTGGCCAGAGGTTTATTTTAATTAGCAAGCTGCAGGAAAAGTTGATTCAGGGATGTGAGTGCTTGACAATTTCTCCAGGTGGTAGGGAAAAATATTAAATGGCAAAAACAAACCGAGAAACATTCCTGAGTTTTTAAAAAGGGAGAGAGTCCTGTGAATAGCACTGCCTAAATATAGAAAAGTGTATTTTTGTAGATGGCAAAAATGGTGCCCAAGCCCTGGAAGAAAACAGTGCTTCTTCCCAAATTTCCATTTAGCTCTTTCTGAATCCGGTGGCCAGTGATGTCTGAAAGAATCCAGCTGGAGGAATGTCAGCCCATAAACTTGGCACTGGGCACGGCTTGGTACAGAGGGACTAGGTTTAACAATAATATTCCAGTCCTTCTGACTGCAAGATCTTGCTCTTTCTCACTTCCATGGGGCTTTTTTAGTCTGCATTTTAAAAAGAAAACACGTCTCCAAAAAGGGCCCTTGGAGGCAGAATTTGGTCAAAGAGTTTCACAAACAAAAGCCAGGCCCTGAGCCCCCCAGTCCCCTAATTGGGAACAGGTTAGCAGAGACGCCAGGAGGGAGTCAACCATGTGGTCTCTGACAAGGGCCTTCCCCACCGAGTTCCTTCTTTTTGGTTTCAACATAAACTGTAAAAAACATCATGCAGAACCAATTACTCAGTGCCCCATGGAGAAGGCAGTGACTGCAGTAGGGCTGGCTGGAAGCAGGCCCTTCAGGATGGCCTCCTTTGCACGGGGCCACCCCACCATAAGTTCTGGTACCCTCCTGTGCCCAAAGCCCACGCCTGCTTTCCCAAAGCAAAACCACACACTGATTTATGATGAATTCACTGCAGCATTTGAATGTTTCGTGGGTGTTCAACAAATGTTGTTGACCACGGGGAACTGACGGCTGGTAGGGAGCAGCAATCCTTCCAGCCATTTTGAAAGGGCGATGGGTTGTTTATATTAAATGAACTGATAAGCGAGGACTT
>NW_007728270.1:22025-28260 GCF_000696425.1 Galeopterus variegatus | reverse complement strand
TGGTACCCTCCTGTGCCCAAAGCCCACGCCTGCTTTCCCAAAGCAAAACCACACACTGATTTATGATGAATTCACTGCAGCATTTGAATGTTTCGTGGGTGTTCAACAAATGTTGTTGACCACGGGGAACTGACGGCTGGTAGGGAGCAGCAATCCTTCCAGCCATTTTGAAAGGGCGATGGGTTGTTTATATTAAATGAACTGATAAGCGAGGACTTTCCCTCTCAGATATCAATTTACAGCTGCCCAAGGGGTACTGGTATTGGTATAACCAGAGAAAAACAAGCAAAACAAAACAAGGGGTGCGTTCCAGCCATTTTGAAAGGGCGATGGGTTGTTTATATTAAATGAACTGATAAGCGAGGACTTCCCCTCTCAGATATCAATTTACAGCTGCCCAAGGGGTACTGGTATTGGTATAACCAGAGAAAAACAAGCAAAACAAAACAAGGGGTGCAGCATGGGGGAGGGCTGGGTTTGGTGGGGTGGGGGCTCTTGGTGTCTGAGTAGCTGAGGCACTACTCACTGCACTCTCTGCAAACATCTGTCGAGTGCCGGCTTGGTTCCAGCTGTGCTCCGGGTTCTATGCAACACGGTTCCCTTAGACTCTGAGCTCCAGTTGCTCACAGGCTTAGAGGGCGTGGCGGCTCAGGTCTTTGATCTAGTGGGGAGAGGAGAGAAAGAGAATGAGCAGTAGGAATGTGCCGTGCTAGAGCAGGGAGCCCAGGCAGCACGGCATAACACTTCACAGCATGCTTTCTGGAGTGAGATCCCCTGGGTTCAAACCCTCACTGACCATGTGACTTTGGGCCTGTGACCTAGCTGACTAGGGCCCTGATTTCTCACCTGCAAAGGGGAATCGCCAGAGTGTGGAGCTCACAGGTTGCTGTCTGCACGGCATGAAATAATCCAAGCAAAATGCGTAGAACATAGTAGGGGCTCGGCAAGCATTGGTTATTAGTACTGTTCTACTAGAGCTATCACCAAGCTGACAAAACCCGCATCTAGCTCTTGTTAGCTTTGCCCTTTGGGAATCTCAGGGCAGACTGGGAGGGGAGCTGTGTTACAGAAGCGGGGGCCATTCAATCACCCAGCAAATATTTATTTCCTGGCCACCTTCGAAAAACCAAGCAAAACCAAGCAAATGCATATAAGTCTGTTATTAATCAGAACCTCTTGAGGGTGCAACAGGCAGGCCTCCCAGCACTGTGAGGATGCTGGCCCAGACCCAAGAAGCCAATTCTAGGTGAGGGATGGTGGGGCCCAGGGCGGTCTCTCTCCCCCTCCTGATTCTCGAGTGCAAAGCCCAAGTGAGAGGCTTGTAAGATTTGGAAAAGGGACGTGGGAGGGTTTGTGGCCTGCAGCCTTCTCTCCTGAAAGCCCAGCACTGCTCATCCACTGTCCTGCTGATGCTCTGCCAACACTCCAGCCCATGGGCATCAGTCCAACTTTCGGCCTGCCTTCCAAAGTTCTTCTCAAGCTGGGTCTTCCCCTTTCTGGTCCCTTTTGGAAACCTTCCTTTCAGTCATTCTCTGCCCATTCTCAGAGCCCCTCACTGGCAGGGACTGCCTCTGAGTCACCTCCATGTCCTCCAGGGACCTGCCCAGCACAGGTGCCAGACCCTGCCACCAGACCATCAGTTCCATTATCCAGGACACGATGGACAGGAGGAAGGAAGAGCATCTGCTTCCTGAGAGTCCTGGTCAGTTCCTGGAAGGTCCTCCATTTCACTAACTTTTAGATATGAGTTTATATTGATGTCATTTATATTTTTCTTCAAAGGTGGAGTTCAAGTGGAGGAAACTGATGGACTCAGGTTCCAATTCAGTTCTCAAAAAGAGCCATGGCCAGGTGGGATCTGGGTGGGATTGAAGGGGTGGGAGACAGACTGTTGGGGGATTGCAAGAGGAGCCTGCTGCAATAGTCCAGGATCCACAGGGGGACCCCAAACCAGGACAGGGGCAAGTGGATGAGGAAGGGGGAACCAAATCAGAGAGAGAAGGGTCAGCACTTGATGGACGTGGGGGCAGCGTGGGGGGCGGGCGGATCAGAAATGATTCCCAGTTTTCTCACCAAGGACCAGGTGGTGACTTATGTCAATGTGCTGTCTGCAGATAAAAGAGCAGGTTTAGGGAAAAATGAATTCAGTTTGCATGTGCCTGTAGGACACACAGGTGGAGATTTCTAGTAGCAGAAAAAGAAGCACAGGGGAGAGATGGGGCTGGAGGTTTAATTTGAGCTATGGGATATTTACTACCAACCGGTGGAAGCCTATGCCCAGGATGCTCCATGCCAGTCTTCCTGAAGCCGGGAGGAGGCAGGAGACCAGGAGAGGGGAGGAGACAGGAGACCGGGTGTTCCAACATCTGGGGTGATTTACAGGGAGAACGTCTTGTGTGTTTGTTTCTCAGTGCTGCCTTCCAAGAGGGAATCTAAAACCCCACATTCTGATCTTAAGTGTAATTTCCAGTCATTTCCACCAACAACATGTGGTTCTTATTAACAAAAGATACTCACACAGATGTAGCATTAAAATCTTGGCTTCAGTGGATAAAGAAAACAAGATAATCTCAAGTATTGCAGCAACCCTCAGACATTTACGATTCCAAGAAATAGTTGTTGGATAACTCCTCTAGAATATCCACTTTCCAATGTGTTTCTGAGTGGAAGAAAGCCAGCCACTTGGTCAATTGCAGGCTATTCGTCTGAACTTTCAGCCGGGAAGGCCGAACAGCCTTCGATGGTGAACCCCTTGAGAGTGAGGGTCCGGCACCCCCCCCCCGGCCTCCCAGCCCAGCACGCATCTGGCTGGGTACACAGACGCTGCTCTGAGGTTTGTTGACTGAGAAAAGAAACAGGCGGATGCCACAAATTGTTCCATGCTAGGTTTTGTCATTTGACATTTCTTCCCAAAGGTTCCAAGGCCTTATTACAGGGAGGGATGGCTTCTCTAAGACAGAAATGGAAAAATATTTACACGGAACTCATGCTTTGAGCTTTAATGGAGAGCTGTATCCTTCCCTATGTTAAATTCAATATTAATGATCTGGGGCCTTCCAAATAACATCATCGGCATGGCATTCTCCACTCATGAGCCTTGGATGTCCCCAAAGTGTATTTTTTACATAACAACTTGTTAAGTTCATTCTATGTGCCAAGCACTTTAATGAGTTATTTTATTTAATTCTCAGAATAGTCCTGGGACAATGA
Organism: Galeopterus variegatus; assembly: GCF_000696425.1. Taxonomy (NCBI): domain Eukaryota; kingdom Metazoa; phylum Chordata; class Mammalia; order Dermoptera; family Cynocephalidae; genus Galeopterus; species Galeopterus variegatus. Next base: position 25,050 of record NW_007728270.1, on the reverse strand, counting down.
CATGCTTATTATTCCCACTTTATAGATGTGGAAACTTGACCTTGGGAAATGTAGGTCATTTTTCCAAGAGTACATGGCCAGTGAGAGGCAGAGGCTGGTATCCGAGCCCAGGGAATGTGACTTCATGCTGATTAACCTCGTTTCCCTGAGCACCAGCAGTGACCAGGGCTGGGTGGGATGGGTCTTTTCCTACATTCACCTACTTACTCCTCTTGGTAACCCTGAGAGGGAGATCGATGTAATGATCCCTATTTTACAGCTGGGGAAACAGCCTCTCAGAGGTAAAGTGACTTGTCTGAAGTCACATGAAGCAGAGGAGCTGGAAACCCAGTTTGGGGGATACCAGCTGCTCCCTTATCTCCCCACAGGCCCGAGGACTCGGCTCCTCTCCTGCCTCTGCAGCCCCCAGCTCCCACCCTTGCACGAGGACTATTCGGGCTTCCCCAACAATGGGTCTCCATTGAGTCTCCTCGTGGCACTGAGGCTGAGAGGGGACAGGCTCAGCCCTGGGAAGCCCAGGAGCCTCCAGGGCCGCTGTACAGTTATGGCTGGGCCAGGGATGGCTCAGGATACCCTGGAGAGGAGGCAAGAGAGAATCAACCACGTGCACCTAATTCCACATGCAGGAAGACCAGGCCCAAAGCCTGACGCCTCCCTCTTAACATCTCCCATGCCGTTCGCCTTGTGCACATGGTCGCATGAAAGGAACTGAGAGATTGATTCAATTCTTTTTCTCCTCTGAGGCTTGCTTGCCTGGCAAGTTTGAGTCAAGGTTGTGGAAGCCTCTCTTCCTCCCTGCTGGTGCCTCAGTGACCAGCCCTGTCCCACACTGCTGGGCCCAGGCCACCAGCCGGGCCAGCACTCAGCTTGCCAACTTGCAGCCCCAGCCCCTGAATGAGGGCTGGGCTCCTTGAAAACAGCCTCAAATCATCAGGACGCTGACAGCTGCAGGGCGAGTGCTCAGGGCCCTCTGCGGCCTGCCCTCCGCTCATCAATGAGGTGATCCCAGGACCCCAGGAGCGGCTGCTCGTGGAACCCTTTCCGTGGGCTGGGCCGCTGCACACACACCACACCGACTTCTCCCAGCAGCCAGCCAGGTGAGCAGGGCTGTCTGCAATTTACAGGTGGAGGGCAGGAGGCTGAAGTAGGCTTTGGGGCCACACAGCAGAATTCTCATCTTGTCTCAAGGATGAGCAAATCCGTTTACCTATCTGAGCCTCAGTCTACTCATCTCATCAGCAAAATGCGTGCAATACAGGGATCCTTAACCTGGGTCCACAGATTCCCAAGAGATCCATGGACAGGATGCAGGGGGGCAGTCTGTGAAACAGAATGGGGAAAAATTGCCTCTTTATTTCAATTAGCCTATATCTGAAGTGTAGCATGTCCTTCAATTATGAAGGTACGGAACATTCCAGAGGAGCATTAGCAGCCCCTGTGACCATTTTGCCCATACATAATGACCATCTGTACTTCAAATCAGGGTAGTTATTAGACTTACCGGCGGGTCTTATTTAATGCATTAATTCGTCAATGCCCTTCATAAAATATGTGTCCCAGAAGAGGAAACGAGGCCTCAGCTGGGCGGTGGGGTCTGTTTCCACTCCTCATCTGCACGAGATCCCTCTAGTCCTCTATTCTTACAACCCTGCCTCACCTGAATGGTTAAAGCATCTGCTACCTGGTGTTTCCCCCGCTGGAGGGCAGGGGCAGGAGGGGCGGGAGGAGGGTTGACCTAACGCCCAGAGCAGGCCCTGCCCAGTGGGCCCAGCGCAATACATCACTTTGGAAGAAGACATCAGTCTTTATAACAGCAGCTCCATCTAACCAGTGGCTCAGTCCCCAAACCTTGGAGTCATCCTTGACCCCCTTCACACCCCACATCCAATCCATCAGTACGTCCACTTGCTCCATCTTCAGTTTGTCCAGCAGCAGATGCTTCTCACCCCCTCTGCTGCTTCGTTCGGGTCTGAGCCTGTCATTCCCAGCCCAGGTAATTACCGAGGCCTGGGCCTCTCTGGCCTCTCTCTCTCTCCCTTCTCCCCTGTATTCTCGTCTCATCACAGAGGCCACGCGGGTCATTTCATCATGCAAGTCAAATTGCTCCTTGCTCAAAAACCACCAAAGGTGCCAATCTGCCTCCCAGGAAAAAACAAAGTCCTTACAAAGCCTCCCTGCCTGAAAGGATTGCTGCCTCCCAGCCCCCTCTCTGCTGCTCCAGCCCCCAAGCATCATCTTTCCTCGGGCCTGTGCACTTGTGTTCCCTCTGTCCAGAGAGGTTTCTGCCTTCACCCCTTCAGGTTCTTATTTAAATGTCCCCTTCCTGCAGAAGCCTCCCCTGGTGTGGTGGACACTGTGATTCCTATTTGGGAATGAGGGACTTGTTCCCAGGCTGCTGGGGGGTGGCCATCAGCTTTTGGCCCTCTTCGAGGATTGCCTCAGTTGAAGAAAACTGCCTGTCCAAGGCCACGCCTCTCTCCAGGGGCAGGCTCGTCCAGGGACTGATTGATGTGTGGTCTAACAGTCTGGCCCCCAGCCATGATCTGAGCTGACATGTGGGGCTGGCTGAGGCCTTCGTCGGGCCTGCCACAAAGCTCAGCTTCTCCCTCTGCCCAGTCCTGCTTCCTTCCCCTCCTCCCATATATGTCGATCCCAGCTTCACTTTCTAATACGTGCTCTGTACACTGATCTCTGGGTAAGAGTCTGCTCCCCGGGGAGCTCAGTGACACAGGTCACCCTACCCAGACCTGCAGTACCCCCTCCTCAAACCAACTCATGCCCTCCTTCCCTGCTCTTTACTACCATCACCATCTGTATACATAGACTTTACTTGTTCATTGTTTATGTCTTCGCTCGATCCTGGAATGTAAGCTCCGTAAGGGCAAGGGTATGTTTTGTTTTGTTTTGTATTGTTTTGTTTTGTAATTTCACTGCCTAGAGCAGTACTTGGCCCCGTAAGCATCCAGTCAAAATGTGTTGAATGAACAAGGGAGTGAATAGCAGCATCATCCTTGACTTTCGGTCA
>NW_007728270.1:17473-21035 GCF_000696425.1 Galeopterus variegatus | reverse complement strand
AGACTTTACTTGTTCATTGTTTATGTCTTCGCTCGATCCTGGAATGTAAGCTCCGTAAGGGCAAGGGTATGTTTTGTTTTGTTTTGTATTGTTTTGTTTTGTAATTTCACTGCCTAGAGCAGTACTTGGCCCCGTAAGCATCCAGTCAAAATGTGTTGAATGAACAAGGGAGTGAATAGCAGCATCATCCTTGACTTTCGGTCAACAAAATCCTCCCAATCATTTTTACATGACCTGAGACTCTGGACGTTCTGAGTTTGTGCACGTGGTTTGGGGAACCTGATTCCAGATCTCGGCAACTTGTCACCATTAAATTCTGCTTTGCTGCACATTAGATGGTGTGAGTCCTGATTTCTGGCTCTGATCACCTGAAGACCTGAGGAGCATATTTTCAGGGCTTCATCCAAGTCACCGATAAAAACATTGGATAGAACATTTCGCTCTTGTAGCTATTTTCCAGGTAGCTTTTAATTCTGTTCAAATCGATCTCTCCATGTATTTATTTGCTTGTTTATTTCTGTCTCCAACCCCCGCCCCCTGACTCCTTAGACTACATGTCTTGTTAATTGCTGCAGCACAGGGCCCAGCGCTGTGCCTGGCATGCTGTCAATAATGCGTATCAAATAAATGAATGATTCTCCCCCTTCCAGAGCTTTCTGGGGCAGAAGCCATGTCCAATCCTCCTGAATCCGTGTGGAAGCGAAATGCAGCATTAACACATTACTTCCAGGGCCAGAATGTGAGTGCGAGGTTGGATGTGACTCAAGCTGTGTTGTGCTGGCTCTTGGCATGGCCTCTCCCCACTAGGAGGTGGGTTTTATATTCTTTGACACCCAGGCTTGTCTGGTCATGCTCCTGGACACCTTGGGCCAAGTCTTGGGTGCCAGTGCAGGTCTTGTTACCTCCTGCCCCTGTGCCTCACAGGGATACTGGCCTGTGGACTTCAGTGCCCTCCCCTGCATCTCTAACTGGAGCCCCATGCAGCTGGGCCCAGCTCCCTCTATTATCAATCAAGTTATGCCACACTGGTGTGTGCCTGGGCTGTCAGTTCCCCTAGGCTGTTTTTTTCCCCGGGCAGCTCCTCAATTATCATACAAAGAGGTCCCTGGAGGATCCACCTTTCTTGCTCTCCAGAGTATCTTCATTATGCCTGAACCCTCCCCTGGCGTTTAGGCAGGCTATGAAACTCACGCCCCACAGTTCAGCAATTCACACACAAATATATGTCACGTGCTGTTCAAGGCTCTGGGAACGGCAGTGAATAATGCAAAGTCCCTGCCCTCGCGGAGCTTACCTCCCAGTGGGGGGAAGGACAGATGATAATGTACATATCAGGCAATAAGTGCCATGACGAAAAGTAAAGCAGGGTAGGAGGAGTGCTGGGGAGGAGGGGTGTTGCCATCTTATGTAGGGGTCAGGGGAGGGCCTCACTGAGAAGGTAACTTTTGAGCTGTCCTCACGGAAGTGATAGAGTTGGCCACGTGGCTATCCATCTGGAGAAAGAGTATTTGCAAGTGCAAAGGCCCCAAGGCAGAATGCACTTGGCTGCTTAAAGAATAGCAAGGAAGAGAGTGTGATTGGAGCAGAGTGAGCAACGGGGAGGTCAGTAGGAGAGGCATCAGAGGGACACACAGCAGGGAGTGAGGTCATACAGCCTCGCAGGCCACCACAGGGACTCTGGCTTTACCCTGAGTTGGGAGTCATAGGAGGGTTTGAGCAGAAGGACAGATAGTCTGACTTGCATTTTAACTGGGTCTCTGTGCTTCAGCATTGAGAAAGAACATGGGTGGAAAGGGGCGAAGCGGGGACACCAGGGAGAAGGCCAAGCAGTAGTCCAGGTGGGAGGTAAAGGCTTGGACCAAGGTGATTGCTGTGGAGGTGGTGAAGAAGTGGTCAGATTTGCTACACGTGTCGAATTTTTGCCAACAGGATTTGTTGATGGATGGGATGTGTGTGTGTGAGAGAGAGAAAACCCAATGGTGATCCCCAGCTTTCTGTCCTGAGCAATTGGAAAGATGGGGCTGCCATTGACTGAGATGGGGAAGACTTTGGAGGGACAGGTTTGGGGTAGAGGGAAACCAGTTCTGTTTGGACACATTAATCTGGACTATTAGATATCCAAGTAGAACTATCTAGTAGGTAGAAGGATACTGAGCTTGAATTCAGGGCAGGCTGGGCTAGCAAAATATATTGGGGAGTTGCCACCTGTCTTCACTACCTGGGTCTGCTGACCATTACCTTGTGGACACTCTGTCACAGATTGCAGGGACTTTAGAGTCAGAACTGGGATTGATGCCTGGCTTCACCTTTAACTGGCTCTGGGACCTTGGGAAAGTTAGTTTGCCTCTCTAAGCCTCAATTCCTCATGTGGGATATGGAACTGGTAATAAGGCCTCCCAGACTTGTGAAGGCTTTAATAATATATGCTGTGTCAATATTGTGCTGGGCTCAACAAGCAGTGGCTGCAAATACTACTAGGGTATTTTTTTTTCCTTTTTGTCTTTTTTTCGTGTCCGGCAACGGACCGCAACCCTCAGTGTCGCGCCTGTACTGGACCGGGACCGGCAACGGGATCGCAACCCTCGGTGCTGCGCCCGCCCCTTGCTCAGCCAGTGAGCGGGAACCGGTCTGTATGTGGGATCCAAACCCTTGGCGGGAGTGCTGCCGCGCTCCCAAGCGGCGCATTGTAGCAGTGCGCCACCGGGCCGGCCATACTACTAGGGTATTTTGCTGTGCATGTTTACCGTGGCTGCAAGTTCACCGCCCTTTTTGCCTAGGGTTACACTCTGAGCCACAAGACCCTCCCCCTGGGAAGATGGGGCTTGACCTTTGGCTGCCTATGTGAAAAGATGAGCCTGGCTGATAAGACTCCCTGGCTGTGAATTTGAGTTAAGAACGAGGAGATTGGGCCACATGGTGCTGGGCCTCTTACCAGATGAGCAAGCCAAGGACACTGAGTGATGTTGGGTGAGAGATGTAGTGGTGGCTGTCTGGCTCCTGTTCTCGTTCCCAGCAGGCCCACATGGCTGTGAGTACTGTCCTCAGGCTCTGCCACGTCCCACTGGACATCCAGTCAACAGACCACGTTTGTGAGCCCAAGAGCTCCAGTGGGAACCTGCAAGGGTGATTAATTCACAGCTCATCCTGGTGGAGAGGAGATGGGCCTCGCCACTCCTTTCTTCAATAGGCTTTGGAATGTTCTGTCCATAGTAATTGTGGACGATAGGGCTGCAGTCTCTTCTCTGGCACTGTTAGAAAAAGTATGTTTGGAAAGCTTTCTAGAATGTCTGGTAAAAAGGAAAAGACCCTCTTAATCCCAGGCATTTCATCTGCTCGCTTCCCCATCCATGTCCCCATTCTGGGCTGATGCTAGGGGCTGGCCCTGGGGACTTTAGATTCATTCTTCCTTTAGACAAGGAAAAGAAGGAAAGCAGCCCTGCCAGACAGAGAGGGGACAAAACTGACTTAGCCAGGTCTGGGCAGAGGGGAAGCTACGTTCCGGGGTGGGGAGCATGAACCTGGGGGCGGGCTGGATGAGCTGGTGGGTAGGGGGAAGAGGAGC
>NW_007728270.1:15654-16565 GCF_000696425.1 Galeopterus variegatus | reverse complement strand
CTCCGCAGACAGCTTGTACCAGGTTCGTTATGGACCCGCCCTCTGCAGCCCTGATTGTGTAATATCTGTTTTCTCTCTGTACATTTTCATCACCCTAAAAAAGTAGCCTTGTGCCCCTTTGCGGTCAACCCCCATTGCCTTGTCCAGGCAAACCCTGATAGAATATTCTTGCTGATTCTGGAACTTCACATATATAGAATTGCATGCTGTGTTCTCTAGGTTCAATGTTTCTGGTTCTGGTTTCTGATTCAGCCATTCTGTTGGGTGTATCAGCGGTTTGTTTCTTTTAATTGGCAAGTGTATGAACATAACAGCATTCGTTTATCTAATCACCTGTTGATAGACATTTTGGTTGACTCCAGTTTTTGGCTATTATGAATAAAGATGCCATGAACATTTCTGTGAAAGTCTTTATGTGGACATATGTTTTCATTTCTCTTGGAATAGCTAGATCGTCAGGTAAATGAGTGATTAACTTTGTAAAAACTGTCTCCTTCCCACCAATGACAGATTAAAGTTACAGTTGCTCTGCATCTTGGCCATCACTTGGTATGGTCAGTCTGTTTAATTTCAGCCAGTTAGTGGCCGTGCAGTGATATCTCAGGGGCTTTTAAAAAACTGAGATATAATTCACATGCCGTAATATTCACCTTGTACAAAAAGGTGTATAAAGTGTACAACTCAGTGGTTTTAAATATATGCACAAAGTTGTCCAGCCATCACTACTAATTTCGGAATTTTCATCACCCCAAAAGGAAACCCTAATACCATTTAGCTGTCAGCCCCTATCTTCCTGCCCTTGGAAAAACACTAATCTGCTTTCTGTCTCTATGGATTTGCCCATGCTGGATATTTCTTTTTTTTTGTCTTTTTCCGTGTCCGGCAACGGATCGCAACCCTCAGTGTCGCCC
>NW_007728270.1:11564-13838 GCF_000696425.1 Galeopterus variegatus | reverse complement strand
TTGAATAAAGTAAAACTCTGGGGCCATATGAAGTGGGCAAAGAGTATTAATTCTCAAGGACTACCATCGCCAGCATGACCATCGTCATCACCATCACCATCACCACCATCATCACCACCACCATCACCACCATCATCACCATCACCACCATCATCACCACCACCATCACCACCATCATCACCACCACATCACCACCATCACCATCACCACCATCATCATCACCATCACCACCATCATCACCACCATCATCACCACCATCATCACCATCACATCACCACCATCATCACCATCACCATCACCATCACCACCATCAACATCACCATCATCATCACCACCATCATCACCATCACCATCACCATCACCACCATCAACATCACCATCATCATCACCACCATCATCACCACCATCACCATCACCACCATCATCACCATCACCATCACCACCATCATCATCACCATCACCACCATCATCACCATCACCATCACCACCATCATCATCACCATCACCACCATCATCACCATCACCATCACCACCATCAACATCACTATCACCACCATCATCACCATCACCATCACCATCACCACCATCAACATCATCATCACCACCATCATCATCACCACCACCACCATCACCACTATCACCATCACTTCCATCACCACCACTATCATCACCATCATCACTAACCTCATCACTGTCATCATCACCACCATCACCTTCATCACCACCATCACCACCATCACCCCCATCACCATCATCATCACCCCCATCACCATCACCCCCATCACCACCACCATCACCCCCATCACCATCACCACCATCAACATCACCATCACCACCATCATCACCATCACCATCACCACCATCACCATCACCATCATCANGGGAGCGCCACCGCGCTTCCCAAGCGGCGCACTATCGCAGTGCGCCACCGGGCCGGCCCCGGATATTTCATATAAGCGGAATCATACAATATGTGACCCTTTATGTCTGGCTTCTTTCACTAAGCATGTTTTCTTTCTTTTTTTTTTAAAAGATGACCGGTAAGGGGATCTTAACCCTTGACTTGGTGTTGTCAGCACCACGCTCAGCCAGTGAGCCAACCGGCCATCCCTATATGGGATCCAAACCCAGGGCCTTGGTGTTATCAGCACCGCACTCTCCCGAGTGAGCCACGGGCCGGCCCCACTAAGCATGTTTTCAAGGTTTATCCATGTTGTAGCATTTATCAGCACCTCATTTGTTTTTACGGTTGAATAATATTCCACTGTATGGATATACCACCTTCTGTGTATCCATTCATTAGTTGAAGGACATTTGGATTGTTGCCAGTTTGTGGCTGTTATAATGATGCTCAAAACATTGGTGCACACGTTTTTGTGTGGATACATGTTTTCAGTTCTCTTGGATATTTACCTAGGAGTGGAATTGCTGGGTCATGTGGTTACTCTGCCCCCCAAATTCCAGCCACCTCTGAACTCAGTGAGACCAGTGTATTCTGCTTAGGGTCCCCTCGCTCTGCCAGGGCACAATGCCTCTAGGGAGAAGTACTGGGTAATTGTGCAGCTCACCTTGTTTGTTTTCCTTCTCTCAGAGATCACAGTCCTGTGCTGTGTCCAGTGTCCAATGTCTGAGAACAGTTGTTTCATCTACTTTGTCCAGTTTTCTGTTGTTTGTAGCAGAACAGGGAATCTAGTACTGGTAATTCTATCAAGGCTCAAAGCAGAAGACACTTATTCTTTTGAAACAGCGATACCTGAGAACATTATTTCAAGTTCTTGGGAAATCCAAATCTGGATCATTGTTTCTACTGATATTTACTCATGTGGCTTGTTTCCTTGTGTGTTTTTTGTTTGTGTGAGCTTGTTTCTGGTTGAATTTAATCTGGGAGAATTCTGAGGGGTCTAAATTGGGCCTGCTTTCTTCCAGAGATGATTTGTGTTAGCTTTTGGTAGGTACCATGGAGGCAAAACTAATCTGAGAACACTTCAGTTTCATTTCTCTGCTGGGGATTTCTCTCCCCTCTTTGAATAAAGTAAAACTCTGGGGCCATATGAAGTGGGCAAAGAGTATTAATTCTCAAGGACCACCATCGCCAGCATGACCATCATCATCACCATCACCATCACCACCATCATCACCACCATCATCACCACCATCATCACCACCACATCACCACCATCATCACCATCACCATCACCACCATCAACATCACCATCATCATCACCACCATCATCACCACCACCACCATCATCACCATCACCATCACCACCATCA
>NW_007728270.1:8377-10480 GCF_000696425.1 Galeopterus variegatus | reverse complement strand
CCACCCCCACCACCACCACCACCACCACCACCACCACCATCACCACCATCACCACCACCATCACCACCATCACCACCACCACCACCATCACCACCATCACCACCATCATCATCATCACCACCACCACCACCACCATCACCACCATCACCACCATCATCATCATCACCACCACCACCATCACCACCATCACCATCATCACCACCACCTGGACCACCACCTCTATTATCACTATCATCACCACCATCATCACCATCACCATCACCATCACCACCATCACCATCATCATCATCACCACCACCATCACCACCATCACCACCATCATCATCATCACCACCACCACCACCATCACCACCATCACCACCATCATCATCATCACCACCACCACCACCACCATCACCACCATCACCACCATCATCATCATCACCACCACCACCACCATCACCACCATCACCATCATCATCACCACCTGGACCACCACCTCTATTATCACTATCATCACCACCATCATCACTGTCATAACCATCACCATCATCATCCTCATCATTATTACTATCCTAGAGCCACACTGAAGACTCATCAGTTTCCAGCACTCTTATTTCTATCCCCGCTTTCTCTGAGGGTGTAGTCACCTTCCAAGGCCCCAGATTAATGCAGTGGTCTCAGTTTTGATGCTCCCGCTTTATGAAGGCCTCTCATTTTTTGCCACCAGGGAAGCCCCAGCTTCTATTTCTTGTGACTGCTCTCTGTTCTGGTTTTAGTTCACTGGTTTTTAGTGTGTGAATGTGACTGTTCGTAGTTTCATTTGCTCTTTTGAGCTCATCAATGCACATAAAATGCTTGTTACTGTTTATCCAAGATCTAGTTGAATTGTAGTGAACAGACTTTTTAGGATATTCAATCTGCCATATAGGCCATTCTGTTGTAAGAAGTCCCCCACCTCGGTGACTTCACCTGTGAAAAAGACAATAATCCTGACTTCTGAGGATTGGTGCAAGGAACTGAGATATGTCTAAGGAATTCACTTAGCGTAGTGCTTGGTATAGAAAGAGCATGCGTGCTGTGCCCATCATGACATGGAAGGTGAGATGGAAGCACTAATTACAATGCAAAGCACTGTCTGGTCCTTCAACAGAGAGACGTCTCTAGGTTAGGCCAAGTCCCAGAGCAAGAGCATCACCTCAGTCTGGGGGGGTGTGTGTCTTGGGCTGGGCCTTTCTAGGAGGGGGCAGGTGGCCTGAGCACTGAAGTAGGAGTCAGTGAGACCTGGGTTTGAATTCTCCCTCAGCCTGTTGTGGTTCTATGACCTAATGTTGTCCCTCTGAACCTGTCTCCTTATCTGTGAAAGGAGGTAATAAATAACTGCCTGTTTATCTCACAGGGTAGTTGCAAGGATGACTCAGTGATGTCATGTCAATGAGATGTCTTTGTTTCCAACACAGCATGGTACATTCTGGTAAATGCCAGAAGTTATTAAGGGTAGGACTTAGGGATAAGAGGGTGCAGACAATGAAATGCAGCTCTAGGATTATGCCCTCACGTCACTGAATATCTGCTTCTGCAAATTTATTTTGTACAGACTCTACACTATGTAACTATGTAGGCTAAAGAGCCATGAAATTTGAGATGTTACTCAACTAGAACAGACTGGAGTGTCCGGGAGTAACATGGATGCTCCAAGAGAGAGTCTTTACATTATTTAGTAGAGGGCCAATCCTTTATTTTTGAGTCCTTTCCCATTATTCTGAACATGAGAACTTGAACTCAAAATAAAGAACTATGTGCAAATGACTTTTTTTTTCCTAGTTATTTTATGGCTTCATTTAAAAAAATTAACAGACTACTTTTTTTTTCCTTTTTGTCTTTTTTCGTGACCAGCAACGGATCGCAACCCTCAGTGTCGCGCCTGTACCAGACCGGGACCGGCCACGGGATCGCAACCCTCTGTGTTGCTCCCGCCCCTCGCTCAGCCAGTGAGCGGCCGGTCTGTATGTGGGATCCGAACCCTCAGCGGGAGCTGCAAAACCCCTCCCCAAGGCTTGTTTACCACAATTGTAAAAGTTACAGATTAACCTTAAGACCCCTTTAGGAATTCCCACCTGTGCT
>NW_007728270.1:2275-7548 GCF_000696425.1 Galeopterus variegatus | reverse complement strand
GCGCACTATAGCAGTGCGCCACTGGGCCGGCCCTTAACAGACTATTTTTTAGAGCAGTTTTGTTTACAGAAAAACTGAGTGGAAAGTATACAGTTTTCATATACTCTCTCCCCCCACACACCCAGTTTCTCCTATTATTAACGTCATATTAGAGTGGTACATTTGTTTTTTGTTTTTTGTTTTTTTTTTGTCTTTTTTCGTGACTGGCAACGGATCACAACCCTCAGTGTCGCGCCTGTACCGGACCAGGACCGGCAACGGCATCGCAACCCTTGCGCCAGCACCTCGCTCAGCCAGTGAGCGGCCGGTCTGTATGTGGGATCCGAGCCGTCGGTGGGAGCGCCACTTCGCTTCCCAAGTGGCGCACTGTAGCAGTGTGCCACCGGGCCGGCCCGAGAGTGGTACATTTGTTACAATTGATGAATCAACATGGACACATCGTCACCCAGAATCCATAGTTTACATTAGGCTCACTGTTGGTGTTGTACATTCTAGGGGTTTAGATGAATGTGTAATGACATGGGTCCACCATTACAGTATTACAGAGTAGTTTCACTGCCCTAGAAATCCTGTTCTCTGTCTATTCATACCTCCCCTCCCTGAACCCGACAACCACTAATCTTTTCACTGTCCCCACAGTTTTGTCTTTTCCAGACTGTCATATTATAGAAATCATACAGTATGTAGCCTTTTCAGACTGATTGCTTTCACTTAGCAATATACATTTAAGCCTCCTCCATGTTTTCTCATGGCTTGACAGCTCTTCTCTTTTTATCACTGAATAATCTTGCATTGTATGGATGTACCACAGTTTGTTTATCCATTCACCTATTGAAGAACACCTTGGTTGCTTATAAGTTTTGGCAATTATGAATAAAGCTGCTATAGACACCCATGTGCAGGTTTTTGTGTGGATATAAGTCATTTGGGTAAATTCAAATGACTTTTGAATACTATTATTTTTAACCTTTCTGTGCTGTTTTGTTTTAGATGTGTCTTTCCTAAGCATCATATAACTGGAATTTCTAAAAACCAGTCTTCAGATAGCTGATGAAGCCAATATAGCAAAATGTTACTTGTAGAGTCTAAGTAGTGAGTATATGAGTGTATACTGTACAATTCTTCCAGCTTTTCTGTGTGTTTAAAACCAAACAAAAGCAATAACCCTCTGGAGCACGTGTGACTGCATTTGTAAAATCCTAACAGGCCATTCAGAGCAGAGTAGTGGGGAGGGCCCCCCACCTGGCCCTGACTCTGCCTTGCAGCTGGGGGTAAATCACATACCCTCTTTTCTCTCGGCATACCCTGTTTTCTCTCGGCAGGATGGCAGCACAGCGTCCAGCGGTGTCATGGGAGTTGTGAGAACCTGCCCAGCACAGGGCCTGGGGCTCGTAGTTCAACAGCTCGGTTCATCCTCCTGCCTGGAGAACCACGGGGATCACGTTGTGCTGCTGGTCACCAGCAGAGGGCGCACTTAAACAAGCACGTTTTCAACCTGGCCTTCCTTTTGGAATCTTTCTTGACAAATGTAGGTGGCTGCAGCTGCCTTCCAGAGCTCTCTCCCTTCCTGCCTGTGCCCATGGACAGTTTCATAACAGAAACATGGGCTGGACAGAGATCTGAGATTAAGTTCTTGGAGACCCAGGGGAGACTGAGGCCCAAGCCAAGTCATGGGATGAACCAGAAGATTCTCCAAACATCCAGTCCACTTCAGGCCTACCATCGGACCCTGGGCCATGCCAGGTGTTCGTGAAACACAGATCTCCGAGGGCACCTGTTCACACCTCCTGCCAAGAGTGATAGCCCCAGTGGGCAAACTGCCCTCATGACCTCAAGGGTCAAGAACAACCTGGCCTTCGTGGTTTCCTCGGCAACAGGAGCACTGCACACCTGGCGTTGAAGACCAGCAGCTGTTAGCAGTGGTGGCGATGGTGTGATTCGTAGGAAATGCACTTGTAACGGATAGACATGGCTGTCTCCTACCCTTGCCGGCATAAGTTCAGGTAAGAGAGGGCCCTGTGGAGATTCTGAGCTGCCTGCCGGTGGCCGCAATGCCTTTGGCATCCCAGAAGGGATCTGAGAGGCGAGGTTATCAGAGCAGGTGCTGGTAAGTTCACCTTCCTGCTCTCCCATCCCTGGCACATCACGACCCATAGTTTAGCTGTGGCAGTGCCTTGTCCCCTGGGTTGTGCCACCAGGTCCCACTTCCAGTCCCACCCCAGCCTATGGGTGGTGGCATGACCAGGTTAGCTCTGGATTTGAACCCTTTCTCCAGTTTGATGATTTGTTAAATGTTTTGCCTTCCCACGGGGATGTGCATCCATGTGAGCCTGGGTCCAGCGGGAGGCAGTAAGTTTGTCTTCTGAGCCTGCTTCTCCCTCAGCAGCCTCCAGGTGACCTGAGCCCACTCTGCTGCTGGAGCCATCTTTCTGCAGCACACACACCAGGGTCTGTCTCTGCCTGGCTGATGATTCCTCCACGGTTCCCTTTGCCTTCAGCATTAAAGTACAAAGCCTCCCCCATCTGGCCCTGCCTGCTTCTCTAGCCTTGGCCACAGGCACCTCTCCTTGCACCCCCAGCCCACGCCTGCCTCCCAGGTCCTCTGCACACTGACCACAGCAGATAATGTCCTGGTCACCTCTCCTCTCTTGCATACCACAGGCCTTTGTTTATGCTGGCTAGCCCCAATTTGTCCACCCAGGGAAACTACCAGTCCTCAGGCTTGGGTTTCCAAGCATGGGAAGAACTAGGGCTGTTTAGATGGAGGGGGGAAGTGAGCTAGAGCTTGCACTGGAGTATGTAGCTCTACCTCAGCTAATAACAAAGTGCCACCAAGCACTGCTGTCACTGGCCCTGTGCAGATGGCCCTTCAAGAAATCCACGTGGAGAAGGAAGAGGTGACAGAGGGGGATCCAGTCATTCCTGGGTCTTGGATCTGGAGACCCCCATTACTGCTAGACATAGTATCCCCTCAGTGTAGAATGCCCTCACCTCCCATCCAGCAAATTCCTAGTCACCCTACAAGGCTATGGTAGACTGCTAGTTGTGCCCCAATATGTATTCCATTTTTTATATAATTATAGAATGATGGCTGGTTGCATGGTCAGCCAGCCATGTTTCCCAGCCTCCACCCAACTAGGTGTGGTCACATGACTATGTCCTGGCTCACAGGATGTGAGCAGAGGTGATATGTATCATTTCCATGCCACGTCCTTGAAGGGAAGTAGCATGTTGCCACCCCTTCGTTTTCCCCTTTCCCCTCCCTGCTGGCCAGTGCTGCAGGACGTTGGGAGCTGGAGCTGCATCTGGACCACAGGAAGGGAACTGCGTGTGGGATGCACGAGGGCAGAGCTGGAAGGAGCCTGGGCCCCGCCAGACTGTTCAGCGGAGCTTCCATTTTAGCTGGGATAGCTACAAGAGCAAGCAGTAAAAACTTCTGCTTTGTCCAAGCCACTGTTGTCTTGAGTCTCTGTCACTGGAATCAGGAGGATGAAGTGGGAGAGCCAGACTCCTTGGGTTCAACCCCACACTCCGCCACTTCTTAGCAGTGTGATCGTGGACACGTCACTTAACGTGTCGGTAACTCAGGCTCTACAACTAGGAAATGTGAGTGGTAAAAATACCCACCTTTGCTGTTGCAAGAATCAAATTAGTTCATTCTAAGTGATGCATCTGGAACAATGCCTTGCACTGTGAGCACCTGCAAGTGTCAGCTGTTACAGCAGCTGGACTTGGAGTCTAAGAAATGCACGGTCCACCTCACACGCCCTCTCTACCTAAAATAGTCTTTAGCAGGGTCACGTCTGGCCCTCCTGTGTCCGCAGCACCCAGAGCTGCACTTGAGACCTTCAGGGAGCTGAGTTGCATGGAAACTAAGGCTCCTCACAGAAATAGAAGGGAGAGGTTTAGTAAATGTTTTGTCCACAGTGGACAAATCAAGTGAAGGATGCCTCTGGATCAAGGAGCGTTTTTATTTTTAATAAAAAAAATTTTTTTTTTTTTTGTCTTTTTTGTGACCAGCTGCACCGCGCTCAGTGGCCATCCCTATATAGGATCCGAACCCGAGTGCGCCACGGGATCGGCCCTAATAAAAAATTTTTAAGGTCGCCTCACTTCTTACATTAATGAGGGGAACGAGGATGTCCTTTTTATTACCGGCTTGTTGTATTAAATTGTGTGAAATAGTCTTCTGTGGGTTGATTTGCATAGACCTCATTCATATATTTTTTCCTGATAATAAAACAAAGGGAGAAAAAAGATCAGCAGATGTGTGTACTTCCTTAATATTCTACTTTCTGCTTTTTTTTTAAAAGCCCACCCCTTTTTATCAGTGTGTTATCCCCAAAATATAGAATTCATTTCAACCCTAAGGAGCTCAAAAAAAATAATCCACCTCAACTGCTCTTCAGAAGCGAGGGTCATCTTATAACCACACTGCAGTTAGGCAAGGGACTGGCACCAGCGACACTTGGGGGTATCTTAGAATGAAATCTCCATGCTGTGATCATAAAGATGCTTTGCTTACCCCATTGATCTGTCAGATCATCTCTTAATGCCATTGCTAGGCCCCCAACAGACCACCGGAGTTTGATAAATAAATACACGAATAAGTAAATAAATACTGTGTTTTCAGTTACAAGTTTGCCTATTTATAAGCAATTGAACTCTGAACTACTCCAGCCTGTAAGGAAGACACTCCAGGCTTGCTCTAGGCAGCCTGGGAGCCCTCTCTCTGCCTGGAGAGCCCTCCCTGCAGTGGCCACCGGCACCATCCTCCTCCCGGGTCTCAGCCACGATGCCTTCTCCAGGAAGCTTTCCCAACTCCCCAGGATGACTCAGTGCCCTTCCCGGGGGCTCCAGGTACCCTCTGGTTCCTCCATCAGTGCACCCCACGTGCAGAGCAGTGACCTGTGGCCCAGGGTCTGCCCACCTTGAGTTCCCCAGTCCCAGATGAGAACCATCCACAATGGGGTGTTTTCCCCTGCTGCCCCTTCCCCATCCTTGACCTCCACTGCCTGATCCCCCTCCGCCTGGCCCCCTGCCCGCCCTGCCCCCCGGCACTCACTGCAGCTGCTGCTCCTTGGCCAGGCTGAGGTTGCTGCTGTCCAGAGCCCTGCTCAGGTCACGCTGCCAGCGCTGCTGCTGCCGTTCAAACAGCAAGGTGGCGCGAGCACTCTGAATCCTCCGCTGGTCCCAGTCCATGTCTCGCTGGCGCTCTTCTTCCTGGAGCCTCTGGAGGGAGCAGAGATGACTCACTGCCACCTTTCCCCAGA
>NW_007728270.1:0-255 GCF_000696425.1 Galeopterus variegatus | reverse complement strand
CCCCACCTGGCCCTGACTCTGCCTTGCAGCTGGGGGTAAATCACATACCCTCTTTTCTCTCAGCATACCCTCTTTTCTCTCGGCATACCCTCTTTTCTCTCGGCAGGATGGCAGCACAGCGTCCAGCGGTGTCATGGGAGGAGTTGTGAGAACCTGCCCAGCACAGGGCCTGGGGCTCGTAGTTCAACAGCTCAGTTCATCCTCCTGCCTGGAGAACCACGGGGATCACGTTGTGCTGCTGGTCACCAGCAGAGG
>NW_007728269.1:319640-319905 GCF_000696425.1 Galeopterus variegatus | reverse complement strand
TGGATGCATGGATAGGTGGGTGAGTGGCTGGGTGGAAGGATGAGTGAATGGAAGGATGTGTGGGTGGATGAATGAGTGGAGGGTGGATGGAGGGATGGATGAAAATGAGGCTTGTTCCCTCCAGCTGACTGGCCGTCAGAGCCATCTCCTGTGAGTCCTCAGGGCTGGGGCACATGGCATTTTCCCTCTCTCACCCGGGGCGGTGCTATGGATCCTGAAATGCCACCTTGAATTGTCTGCATCCCAGCACACCCATCCGCACAGG
>NW_007728269.1:311013-319047 GCF_000696425.1 Galeopterus variegatus | reverse complement strand
CCAGGTCAGTGGGAAGGCGGCGGCGGCAGGCGCAGCTGCCGCTGGTCGGGAGGCTCTAAATTTGGAACCGTTCGTCCCGTGCATGTGTTGGAAGTCGTCGGAAAGGTGCTGTGGGGTTTTCTGCCTGCTGTATTTCGGCCGCCTGGATGTTCCCGCGGATGTCCGTCGCGCCGGGGGTCTCGGGAGAGGGGCGGGCGCCCTGGGGCTGGCTCTTCAGACGCGCGCGCCCCGCTGAGCGCTCCCCGGGGCCGTGCAGGGTGTGCCCGAGCTGCTTTGGGGCTATGATTCGATTTGGCTGACCCGCTCCTGGGCCAGCCGCGCTGAGTCAGTGCCCTGCAGGGAAAATCCTCCGGATAGTCGAACAACAAGGAAGAAAGAGCCTTTTAGGTGGGACTTTCAGACATACAGGAATAAAGCACTGGGGAGGCAGAGTTATTTTTCTTATTAGGTCCCACAGTAATAGGAAGTTTACGTCCAGTAAAGCTGACTTTTAATGGAAGCGTTTTTTTTTTTGTCTTTTTCGTGACCGGTAAGGGGATCGCAACCCTTGGTGTGGTGTCCTCCGCACAGCGCTCAGCCAGTGAGCGCACTGGCCAGTCCTATATAGGATCCGAACCCGCGGCGGGAGCGTTCCGCACCGTGCTCAGCCAGTGAGCGCACTGGCCAGTCCTATATAGGATCCGAACCCGCGGCGGGAGCGTCGCTGCGCTCCCAGCGCCGCACTCTCCCGAGTGCACCACGGGCTCGACCCTAATGGAAGCGTTTTTATGGACTTGTCTTTAAAACACTTTTGGCACTTTAAAATTCAGTGAACTTGACTGGTGATCCAGACCTTCGGTCCGTGCCACGCATTAGGGCTCAGAAAGTGCTGGTGAAACGTGTGAGTCATTGTGGGCGCTGGTTACTGTGTCGTAATCTTCCCATGGCCTGGGGCGGTTGGGAGCAGGGGCCTGTGGTCTCGGCTGGCCCTCCCTGTGGTCAGGTACAGGCAAGCCCACTCCCCTCTGCTCTCACGTTGCTTTGAGTAAACTGCAGTAAGGGTGCTGGGGAGTGTGGTGTGGGGAGTGGGCCTGTGATACCCGTCATGGCTGCTCAGATGCCTGTTTGCTCTCCGGCTTTCTGCCAGGCGGTGGTGAGGTTAAGGGAAGGCTGATTCTGTCTGAGTGGTTTTATCCCATCGTTTAAAATGTTCTGTACAGGAGTTATTCCACTGTTTACACAGGGCAAGGCTACTTCATATTTGTGCAATCTTGATTTGCACACGTGACATTTGCAAGGGAGGTTTAATATTAATGGTGCTAGGTAGAGGCATTTTATTTTTTTAACAGTATTTTTTGGTCGCAGCTCCATTGAGATACAATTCACAGACCAGACAGTTCATTCATTTAATGTGTATAGTTCAGTGATTTTTAGTATATCTACAGAGTTGTACAGCCATCACCATAATCAATTTTAGAGCACTTTCATCACCTCAGAAAGAAACCTTGTACTCTTCAGCATCACCTGCCATCCCTCACCACCACCATGTCCTGCAGCCCTGAGCAACCGTGACTGTACTTTTTGTCTCTATAGACTTGCCACTTTTGGGCATTTCGTATAAGTGGAGTCCTGTAATGTGTGGTCTTTTGTGTCTGGTTTCTTTCGCTTAGCATGACGTTTTCAAGGCTCATCAACATTATACTATATGTCAGAACTTCATTCCTTTTTATAGCTGAGTAGTATTCCGTTGTGTGGATAGAACACATATTTTGTATCTGTTCATTTGTTGGACATTTGGGTTGTCTCTGCTTTTTGGCTATTATGAATACAGTTATGAATATTCATGTCAAAGTTTTTGTGTGGATTCGCACATCCGTTTCTCAGGTACACCTGGAGTAGAGGCTCTAGGTCGTACAGTTACTACTTTAACCTTTTGAGGAACTGCTAGACCTTTTCATTTTCCATTTTCCATTCCCACCAGCAATACCTGAGGGCCCTTATCTCTCCACACCCTGATCAACACTTGTTATTGTCTGTCTTTGTGATTTTAGCCATCCTAGTAGATGTGAAGTCATATTTTGTTATGGTTTTAATTTGCATTTCCCTGATGATTAATGATATTGAACATCTTTTCATGACTTTTAGTATATTTTACTTGGAGAATTGTCTATTCAGATCCTTCACCCATTCTTAAAGGGATTATTTGTCCTCTTTATTGAGTTGTAAGAGTTCATTACATATTCTGGATATATGGTTTGAAAATAGTTTCTTTCAATGGATTGTCCTTTCACTTTCTTGATGGTGTTCTTTGAAACACAGTTTTTTTTGTTTGTTTTGTTTGTTTAAAGATGATCAATAAGGGGATCTTAACCCTTGACTTGGAGTTGTCAGCACCACACTCTCCCAAGTGAGCCACAGGCTGGCCCTGAAACACAGAGTTTTAAATTTTGTTCAATTTATCTATTTTTTCTCTTGCATGTGTTTTTGGTGTCACATCTGAGAAACTATTGCCAGATTCAAGGTCACGAAAATTTACACATTGAGTAAGTGTGAAAAACACACCGACTTTTCTCTGCTCTCACAGCACAGTCATCAACACAGAAGACCGACCTCTGTGACTAAATGTTTGGGGATTTCTTCCCACTGGCAAGCAAGCCAGGAATTCTCCAGTGGACACCAGCTTGGTGTTTTCCAATTCAGTTTAATTCCAACACTGTCTACCTGGAGATAGTGTCAGATCCCACAGGGTGAGGGCTCAGTCCCTGAGACTGCCCCCCACTTCAGATACAAATCCAGGCCTCTGGAACTTCTGACCAACCAGCTGTATAAATCAGGTTCTTGCAACCCCTCCTTGGGTTTGATTAGTTTGCTAGAGAAGTTCACAGAACTCAGGGAAACACTTGCTTACAACAGTACTTACCTTTACTGGTTTATTACAAAGGATATTTTAAAGGATACAAATAAATAGCCAGATGAAGAGATACATAGGGTGAGGTCTGGGAGTGTCCTGAGCAAGCGCAAGCACATTCTGGTGGAATTGGAGCTTCCATTCTGGTGGAATTGGGGAGGGCCACCCTCCCAGTGCGTGGATGAGTTCAGCTGTGCAGAAGCTCCCTGAACCCAGGCCTCTTGGGTTTTTATGTTGGTGCCATTACATAGGCAGGATTGATTAAATCATTCACCACTGGTGATCAACTTAACCTCTAGCCTCTCTCCCCTCTGAGTTGGGGGGGTGGGACTAAAAGTCCACCTTGGTCTTTTCTGTGGCCAGCCCCATTCTGAAGCCACCTGGGGGCTGCCAGCACTATTAGCATACAAAAGAACTTATCATTTTGGAGATTCTAAGGATCTTAGGAGTTGTATGTCAGGAGATAGGTATGGAGACCAAAGATATATTTTCACAATACCACACACCTATTTAGGACTTTACTTTTTAGTTATTTTTTGTGTATAGTGTTGAGGTAGTGGTCCAGGGACATCATCTTTGGACCCAAAAAATACCCGTTTATTTTTCAGTCAGTTATTTTCATGATTTTTAAAGTATAGAGGGGAAAATTATTGAAGATTAGAGCCTATCACTAGCTGCCTTTGGGTGGATTTTTATAGATGCTTGCTGATCACACTAGTAAGTGCAGTGGCCAGAATGTACTTAGCAGTCCACAGAAGTTAGGATTTCCAGAGGAGACTTGGGAGGGAGAGGAGCACATAGTTGGGGCAGGAACCACATAGGAAATTAATGAAGTGCAGTACAGGGAGAGCCAGCTGGGCGCCATTGTGCTCGGGCCGGGCCGAGGCGTGAGAAGCTGCATGCTGGTTCAGGTGGCCCTGCCTGTGACCGGCCTGTTCCTGGGGACACAGGGCTTTTATTCATCTAACGTGTGATGTCTGGTAGTGCTGTGTCTGGGGAATTGGAGTCCTGTTCTCTGTGCAGTAACCAAATACGCTCATTAGAAATGCAGCCTACTTCTTAGCCCTCCGAGGATGTACTGGTTTTTTTCTCTCAGCCACATCGTGATCCCTTCAAGGAGTGTTTTTCTTATATTTTTTTAAAAAGTCAGTAATAGAATTTTATTGTTTTTAGCAATGTCATAAATTAGAATGAACAAAAACTGTAAATCTGTTAGGATTATAGCACACAGGAAATGTACGCTAGCACTTGAGGTCATAATTTCTGTTTGCATTAAGAAGAAACGTCATGTATTTATAAATCTTTTGAAACTTCTTATTTCTTAATTTCCTCTATATTGAGCTTTTTGATTAGTAAAATGTAAATCTTCCCATCCTCCTTTCAAATTTCTTTCTTGTTATGTTTGGGAGGATTTCTGAGGTATTCTGAAAAGATCTCCACACACAGGGATTGGTCAAGAGATTCTGTCAGCTGTAATCTTTCTGAGCTTTTTACCCTTAAATCTTTTTACAGACGGAATCATTCCCAAATGCCTGGAAGTTCTTCATTGGATTACTGTGTTTTAAACAGAGTTTTGTGAGCAGCCTTTCATCTTCAGCCGGAAAGAGAGGTTTGTCAGTTGTGAACATTCGGCAACATTCTTTCCCCGTCGCATGGTAGAGGTCAAATCCCTCTAGCAAGGGGGTGGCGAGGTGTGCTGTGCTGGTGGGTTTGCAGGGAGAGGGACAGCAGTCGTCTGGAAGGAAATTTCATTGCTTAAAAAATACAGTCCAGTTTCTACCGTTGCCTGTGACTTAGAAAGAGGAGGGAGTTGCAGAAAGCTCTGGAATTGAGGGACAGGAGTCGTTTCTGTCCTCGGAGGCAGTGTAGCCCTTTTTCTGTGTGTTCTGTGGAAAATGGGCAGAGCCGCCAGGCATGACCTTGTGAACCTTGTGAAGCTTGCGGAAGTGCCACTCTGCCCCCTGGGGAAGCTGGCTTCCAGAGACATCAGTGAGGACTCTGCCAGTCCTTCCCTGGTGAGTCTGAGGCAGTACGGGCAAAGACACCTGCTTTCCCCTTTGACTTATTGGTGAAAGTTGGCCTTACCAGCCCTCTACCGAGCCCCCTCTCCTTTTCTGGGACCCTCTCCTCAGTGGTTGAAACTATAGGCAGCTGAAGGCCCGCAGGTGGGCAGCCAGTCTTCAGGACGGTGTGGTGCCGGGGGATGAACGTGAGTCTGTGGGCAGACCCTTTGGCTTTCCTGCAGCCCTTTCTTTGTTTGTAAACGGGTGCGTGTGAGCGGGACTAGACTGTCTGGTTGTGCCTTTCATTGCTAAGATTTTAGTTCATCTTCTTTCTAAAATTCTGTCAAAAGCAGATCATAGTTGGGAAAGTCTTGCCTTGCTTTGGGACATCTAGATGAGGTTGGAGGTGCCCCTCGTTTGAGGGGCATTACTGGTCCTGCCCTGCCTGATGGCAAACAATTCCTCACCCTGGTGATGTGGCAGGGGTCACATCTCAACATTTGAGAGTGCCACACCCTGGTGCTCCTCCTACTGCCACTCCAGAGAACTGGAAGGAGTGGGTCTTAACGGGGGTGGGGGGTTCTCACGCTAGTGAAGGGCATTGGTCCTGTCTTAACTCGAGCCACCAGAGTAGTGGTGTGGTGCCCGAGGAGGAGGAAATTGGATGTCCTCAGTTTAGACTGCTAGGCGCAGCTTCTGGTTGGTTGAATTAAAATCATCTTTCACTTGTTTCATGGCCTATGAGATATTTATTAATATTTCTTTGGAAAGTGAATCAATTCCTTTCATATGCAGTTTTTAAAATTTTAAACCCTTAAGGGTTAGATTTTACCTTTTCAGTTACAAAAAGGATTACTGGTTAGTGTCTGCAGATGTGTTCTCTGTAACCTGTAGAACCTCAGGCTTATGGCCCGAGCGAGGGAAGGTGCCGAACCACTTCCAGAGCCTCCTGATACAGGAGGAGCTGGTATTTTACATACTGTGTTTTTGCCGAAGTGAGTAGTAATGCACCCTCTAATAAATTACTTGAAACACTTGTTAAGTTGTCAGTCTGAATTAAGAAAATCATTGTTATATTTCTAGTAAGTACTTGAAATCAAAATAGGTGCTCTTTTCATTTTTTTATTTTATTTTTTTAAAAAATCCCATATAAAGATGACCGGTAAGGGGATCTCAACCCTCAACTTGGTGTTGTCAGCACCACGCTCAGCCAGTGAGCGAACCGGCCGTCCCTATATGGGATCCGAACCTGGGGCCTTGGTGTTATCAGCACCGCACTCTCCCGAGTGAGCCACAGGCCGGCCATAGGTGCTCTTTTTAAAAAAATCGTGATAAAAATCGTGTATCAGGAATTTCACCTTTAGTGACATTCGGTATACTCTAATGCTATGCAGCCCAAAATGGTGTTTTTTTTTTTTTTTTTTTTTTGGAAAACAGTGTTGTCCTCAGACTTAGCAGAATGGGGATATGTTCTTACTGGATGAAGTAAGTGCACACTTGACTTTTCTGTTTCCTTGAAAATTTTCTCACTTGAGCTGAAGCCAAAGAGCATTTCTGGTGTGTTTCTGATGCCAGGTGACAGCAGTGTTAGAGCTCTCAGTATTAAGTTTCTTTTATTCCTGCAGTTGTCATTCAAGCTTAGGGATTGTGAAGGATTGTGAGGTCACGTACCCCCGGCCCTCCGTGTGCTGTCTTAGTGTCTCGGAAGTTATGGTCTGGGTGTGTCTGTTGACCTCTGGTGATGGTNCCGAACCTGGGGCCTTGGTGTTATCAGCACCGCACTCTCCCGAGTGAGCCACAGGCCGGCCATAGGTGCTCTTTTTAAAAAAATCGTGATAAAAATCGTGTATCAGGAATTTCACCTTTAGTGACATTCGGTATACTCTAATGCTATGCAGCCCAAAATGGTGTTTTTTTTTTTTTTTTTTTTTTGAATCGTGATAAAAATCGTGTATCAGGAATTTCACCTTTAGTGACATTCGGTATACTCTAATGCTATGCAGCTCAAAATGGTGTTTTTTTTTTTTCTTGGAAAACAGTGTTGTCCTCAGACTTAGCAGAATGGGGATATGTTCTTACTGGATGAAGTAAGTGCACACTTGACTTTTCTGTTTCCTTGAAAATTTTCTCACTTGAGCTGAAGCCAAAGAGCATTTCTGGTGTGTTTCTGATGCCAGGTGACAGCAGTGTTAGAGCTCTCAGTATTAAGTTTCTTTTATTCCTGCAGTTGTCATTCAAGCTTAGGGATTGTGAAGGATTGTGAGGTCACGTACCCCCGGCCCTCCGTGTGCTGTCTTAGTGTCTCGGAAGTTATGGTCTGGGTGTGTCTGTTGACCTCTGGTGATGGTCTCTGAGGTCTCCGTTACCTTGGGTGCTGCTCTTGCAGATGTGGAAAGCTTCGGCAGGCCACGCCGTGTCCATCACCCCGGATGATGGGGGAGCTGACGACTGGGAAACTGACCCCGACTTTGTGGTAGGAATCACCAGCCACCTTTGCTTTCTGTTTTTCTTACAGTGATTTTCCTAGGTTTTTTGTTTTACTGTCCGGGGTGTGGGGTTTACCTGTTGTTTTTCTTTCCAGAATGATGTCAGTGAAAAAGAACAAAGATGGGGCGCCAAAACTGTGCAGGGGTCCGGGCACCAGGAACACATCAAGTAAGAGACCTCGTGATGTTGTCACGTGTGTGATGCTCTGGGAGCGGGGTGCTTGCGAAGCAAGGCACAGTCGCCCTCCGATCAACCTGTGCAGTGCTGCCGCGTGTTAACATTGCTTTTGTGGGTCTTGTTGACCTGATGTTTATACAGTCGGTGAATATCAGACATGATATGTGTTTTTAATGCATGTGCTTGTGTGTGTGCATATACATACATATATACTCCATAATTTAAAAATTCCCATTGCAAACAATTTTCGTATTTGTAATTCTGAAGAATCTACTTTTCAGTATTGTGGTTTTCATCAAGGAGCACAGTTAGTGATCTGAGCTCTTCTTTCTACAAGTGGGAGGTTTCTATTTATTTATTTATTTATTTATCTATCTATCTATCTATTTATCTATTTATATCTGTCTATTTATTTATTTATCTATTTATTTATTTTAAAATTTTATTTTGTCGATATACAATGTGGTTGATTATTGTGGC
>NW_007728269.1:307718-310590 GCF_000696425.1 Galeopterus variegatus | reverse complement strand
CTATCTATCTATCTATCTATTTATCTATTTATATCTGTCTATCTATTTATTTATTTATCTATTTATCTATCTATCTATTTATTTATTTTAAAATTTTATTTTGTCGATATACAATGTGGTTGATTATTGTGGCCCATTACCAAAACCTCCCTCCCTCCTCCCTCTCCTCACAAGTGGGAGGTTTCTAAAGTGTGAGATGTCTTGGAATAACTTAGACCTTAATCATCCCCCCCCCTTTAGTTTTATTATTGTCTGGAAATTATTGTGCATTGTGGAATTTAATAGTTGGATACTGTGAGCTGAATCCTAAGCTTTGTGTTCTTATGAAAAGCCCAAAATAGGAGAGCTGAGTAGACCATGTCATTGTTTCCGACTTGGCATTATCTAAAATGCCAGCTCTCCCTATGGTTTGTTTTCTTGTCAGGAAGTGTAGATAAAAGGAACTTCAAAACGTGGCTTATTTTAAGCCCTGCTGGGTTCCTCCAGTTCCCTAGTTGTGAAGGCAGCACCGCTGAACGGATGACCTGCTTTGGTACTTTGCGAAGACCCTGTCTTGCTTGGCTGCAGTATCTTTGACTGAGAAAGACTCGGTAAATCACCCAGAAAAGAAGACAAAGTCTACACAGTAGCTTTTTAGACACAAGTGTTGGTCTCTCGCTGTTTGGCTCAGCCCACTCCCTGACAGGAGCAGCCTGAGAACACAGAAGGCCCCGGGCTGGCTGGGAGAGGGGCTGGATATGGGAGCTGACCCAGGGTCTGGTGTGGCCTTGGGTTATCTGCTCTGGGGTTAGGTAGACCCTGAATTGGTTAAGTCATCTGAACCTCCTCATCTCTCTGTTCCCTGGGGCTGCAAAGCATGTTGGGGAGGGTGGATTGGAGAGCACACGGAGCTCTCTGGTACTAACAGCCTCTGGATTGACTAGGGTTCAGGGGAACACATGGGAGGAGGACAGGTCTTGACCTGGGCAGTTCTGGTCCTTTCCCTGGCTTTAGTCATGTGGTCTTTCTTTCTCCGGCTTGTGGCAAGGGGTTGGTGGTTTCCAAGGCTGGTTTGTATTTTACCCACACTCTTGGGATTGTTGTCCTGCTGTTGAAGGTGAGGACCTGGTGTCTCCTGGGCAGGCAGGCTCCATGTTGAGGGGGCCTTCGTGCCACTCTGGGGTCGTGGTGACAACTGCTTCCTAGCCTGCCACATTTTGATCACATCTTGTGATCTGTTTCACTATCCCCTGTATTTAAAATAATAAAAAGTTTTTAGATGGTAAATTCTGAAGGCCTTTCATCTCATCTTTGAACATATAAAAAGCTGGAGTACTTTAAGTAAAGACAAACTAGCTAAGTGTTTAGTGTCCCTGGGTTCTATGGTGTCTTTGGGACATCTGCAGTGAGGGACCTTTGACTTTTGTCCCTTGCTTCTGGACGGCGTTTACAGAGCTAGCTTTCCTAACTCACTTGTCTGATCAAGCGAGAAGCTGTTCTCCAGATGGAGTCAAGTTCACATCTCTGTGGAGCTACCTTTGCAGGGAGTTAGGATGATCCCACATACATATTCAGATTAGTGTTCCTTCTTCCAGTAAACTTCCATCTGACTGAGTACTGCCAAAGTGGAGGCAGAACAATCAGGAAGGCACAGTGAAGGCAGGGGCTTTGGCAAGCACCAAATAACGAAACCTTAGAAGTTTATGAAAGTAGTGTCACCTGTCCTTATTTATGCTACTGGAAGGCAGGGATGCACATCTGTTTATTGATTTGTTCCTGTTTTTCTCTCTCCTCTGCAAGCATACACAAGCTGAGAGAGAACGTTTTTCAAGAACATCAGACCCTTAAGGAGAAGGAACTGGAAACAGGACCAAAAGCCTCCCATGGCTATGGAGGGAAATTTGGCGTGGAACAAGACAGAATGGATAAAGTAAGTGGCCCTGTCAACCTGTGCCGGGCTCCGGGCATGCTGGGACCTCTCACGTGATTAGCAAGTTGTCCCTGAAATTTTTTCCTTAGATTAAAAGTTTTGAGTCAATTTGTTAAGGATGAGATTTGCCCAGAGTTGTCCTCTGTTGGTTGAACAATTCTCAGAGGTACTGGAAAGTGGGTGAGGTGTAGGCCCTGGGGGTGGGTTGTGGTGGGGGACATTGGCTCCCAGAGGCTGGCTTTGTGATCAGGACAGAAGTCCAGGAGCGTCCTGATTGCAGATGTCATAGTCATCAGCACTGCTGCCTGCAGTTCCAGCTGCAGCCTGAGCCATGCCAACGTGCAGACCAAATCCAGATCTGTGGTCCCTTGTTTCATACCAGCGTGGAAGCTCAACCCACAGTCAGCTAGCACCCTCCCATGCCTGGTGACCATCGCAGCGGCCTGGCCTTCAGCGTGGGACTGGTACTGGCGAGGTGTGGGTAGATGGCTGGGAGTCCTGCGAGTAGTCACCGGTAGGGTTTTGGCTAGCCAGCAGATGCTCTGCGCCGTTATCAATGGACTGCATCAGCCTCTGGTGGTGCTTTAGGTCTTCTCTACCTTAAGAGAAAGGGAGCGGATGTTAGCACAGGAGAGCTGATTGTTCCCCCAGAGAAGATGGTGTAGACTTCAGTGTGTTCACTGTTTCTGCAAGGAAGCGGGTCTTTGGATTCTGCAGACATCCTGGTAGAGGTGAGCTTCCGAGTCTGAGTGGCGTGGGATTGTTGTGACCTGACACATTTGACTTTCCATTGTGGGTGGGAGTGAAATGATCCTGGTCAGCAGTTTCATACTCTCGCCCTCATGCATCGAATTAAATGTCTGAGCTGGCACGGAGTGACATGGCTGTATCCCAGTGAGCGGTGCCTCACTCTGGCCACCAGCAGAATGGACTATGTGGGGGGCTGGGAGGGACCCCAGACCA
>NW_007728269.1:304402-307328 GCF_000696425.1 Galeopterus variegatus | reverse complement strand
TGCCTCACTCTGGCCACCAGCAGAATGGACTATGTGGGGGGCTGGGAGGGACCCCAGACCACGTCCAAAAACAGCCTGGAGCTGGAGTTGCCCGGGAGCCGTCTGCAGGAAAGAGATACGATGTTGCTGTGTCACTGTCACCACCACAGAGGTGTCCTGACAGTGAAACTGCAACGTGGGCAGAAGAATCACTTTTGGATTCTAAAAAAACTCTGGCAGATTTTAAGAGGATAGACGAACAGGCAAAACGCATGTGTCTAGGATAGTGCAAGAATCAAGCAGGTAGAGGACTTTCCACCCCAAACCCAGGCTTGCGCTCACTGGGATGTTGCAGAGTTACAGCAAAGAGAAATCATTGTGAAACTTGGGTCCTGACTCTGGGTTGGTAAAAATTACATGCTGAGGAAAATAATGGCAAGTGATCGGGGAGAGCTTGATAACGAAAGCATAGCGACCTCCGTCTCCCCTGCTGCCACTTGCACTGGCCTCTCTTTGGCCTGAATCTCACGCATCTCTGAACCTGCAGCTCAGGCCTTTTCTAGTCGAGGGAGCTTCCCTGAAGAGCCCTGCCCTTCCCCATTTGCACTACTTCTGGCCTTTCCACTGGGACTCTCCCCTCTGGTCTGGGCTTTTCGAGGGCCAGGGCTTGTCTTCACCTCGTGGTACCATGCAGGTGCTCCGGGCATGTCTTGTGAGTGTCCAGAGGTGCATTTCTCTGGCTCATTTGCTGACAGTACCCAGTGGCTCAAGGAATGCCACCATCTTGTGGAGATGTACTCTCGTTCCTTCAGCTGGCAGAGTTGGATGATCGTCCTCCAGAGGTGAACCCAGCCAGGGGGCTGCTGGGCTGAGCCCTTGCTGGCTCCCGGGTCCTCTCTGCTGTCCCTTGCCATGCATTTAGGAAAGGTGAGCACTCAGTTCACGTGAGCACCATGAAACAAATCTCTTCACAAGTAACTCAGATTTCAAGCCCAAGGATAAAGGCTTAAGTTGTTGTAACCTGCCCTCTCCAGAAATTGAAAAAAGGACCTGGGGTCCCTGTCTTAGGAATTTGAGAGACTTGGCAGAAGACAGCACATCCTGGGCTGGTGTGCACTCACGAGAGGAGCAAGGACTGCGTTGCAGGGACTCTGTTTATGCTGGCCCGAGCAGTGGCAGCCTTTCTGGAGCGGGAGGTGCATGGTCTGGCTGCAGCCTCCTCCCCTCCCCTCATCTGCTGCATCCTAGAACCCCAAGGTCCACCCCAGGCTGCTGGACAGGGCTCTGCCCCACGCTGTCTAATAATGATAGGAGCTTGTCAGTATCAAATCAAAGGCAATTTTGGGGATAAATCTGTTTCAATCAAAGAGCTGGAAATACTGCCAAGCTGTCACTCTGGCCATATTTTTGGAATAATTTTCTTATAACTTGTTTCCAATGAAAAATTGTGCCGGGGAATCCCCTTGGCATGACTGTCTCTTGCCATTCCTTCTTCTCTGGCTTTTGGGTGGGGCCCTGGGGACTGCAGGTGGGGGTCTCTGCCACAGAGGGATTCAGGGCTGTGGCTTGTGTGGATTGACTCGGCTGCCCACCTCAGAACAGACGTGGGAAGAAGAGGAGGTGAAGAGCAAAACCTGCTTTTCCATCAGGACACTGCATTGCCTGCTGAGTGCCAGTGACAGTGTGGAATATGCTTTGGTCACATCCTAAACCCGGTAGCTTTGTGAAGCTGTAAACAAACCAACCAATAGGACATCAGGTGTGCATAGCCAGCTCCTCTCTGTGGGGCAGCGTGGTTGGGGGCTGCTTACAGGTGGAGTGAGAAGGTTTGGATGTCCTGTGACTGTCTCCATGCCCTGCACTGGGCCCCGTGTCCCCCCCGTCCACGAAGGAGTTGCCTAACCACTGTCCACCTTGAGGAGAGCCTTGCTGTCTCTGAAGGTAAAGAGCCACCTGGGGCCAGAGTGAGGCAGGGGCTCTGGGGCAGTCTGTCTTCTTGGCTTCGTGGACCACAGGGTCTCTGTTGAAACTGCCGCACTAGGTGGTCGAATCGTAAAAGCAGCCCCAGACAGCATGTCAGTGAGTAGATGTGGACGTGTTCCAGAAGGATCTACAGAGTGAGCTGGCGCCGGGTGTGTCCTGCAGGCATGGTCTGCTGACTGTGCGGTGGAGGGCCTGGTGGAGCTGGCTGCCCTCCTTGCTTTGCTCTCAGTGGATGCATGGTTGAACAGATGGTCCCTGAACCTGTGTCCTCTGATGGAGGCTGATGATGTTGGCTACCCTGGAATGAGCTGCTGCAGGTGGCGGCACCAGCTTCTGCCTGCATGGAGCCCATGCTTGAAGATGTTGAATCTGAATCTGTGTTATAACTAAAACATATGTGTCTGTGTTTCAGTTTGTTAGCAAAATAAACTTTTTTGTCTTGATTCTTGGGTCGCGTGGTGTGAAACGTCTCACTCTCTCAGTGTGACTGTGTTGTCAGCAGTCTCCATGTAGACAGAGCCTGTGAATTATGTTGCAGGCTGCAGGTGCACTTGCCTTGTGCCTAGTCGTGTCTGCAGCCCCCGCCTTTGGTGGGGTTCCAGGGTGGCCTCCTGGGGGCCCGAGCTGAGGGTGTGCAGTGAACCTGCTCCAGGGGCTGCGATAGCTCAGGTCTGTGGCCCCTTCCAGGAGCCAAGTTCCCCTTCGTGGACTACTTGGGTGACCAGAGGGAGGCTGTCCCAGCCCCTGCCCTGGGAGGAAGTGAGGCACAGCACTGTGGCTGGGTATGTAATACTTTGTTTTTGGACCTTGTTCCAGTCAGCTGTCGGCCATGAACGTGGACTACTTGGGTGACCAGAGGGAGGCTGTCCCAGCCCCTGCCCTGGGAGGAAGTGAGGCACAGCGCTGTGGCTGGGTATGTAATACTTTGTTTTTGGACCTTGTTCCAGTCAGCTGTCGGCCATGA
>NW_007728269.1:299445-303782 GCF_000696425.1 Galeopterus variegatus | reverse complement strand
CTGTGGCTGGGTATGTAATACTTTGTTTTTGGACCTTGTTCCAGTCAGCTGTCGGCCATGAATATCAGTCAAAACTTTCCAAGCACTGCTCGCAGGTTGACTCAGTCCGGGGTTTTGGAGGCAAGTTTGGGGTCCAGATGGACAGAGTTGATCAGGTGAGTGATGGGACGCAGGGCCGAGGTAGGGCGGGGCAAGGGGGCGCTCCCCGGAGATCAGCGCTACCTTCGATACTGCCATGCGCCCGCCAGGTCTGTCCTTTGGGCTATGCACGGGAATGTACAGGTGCATTCCTGCTCTGAGTTACTGCAGGGACGGCGTCCAGGCCCAAGGACTCGCGGGGCCTATCCCCTCCCAGGATGCTCTGAGAGGACAGGCTGATGGGGGAAGAACGGGAAGTGCGAAGGCCTTCACCGTTTGCTGTGGAAACCCCTGTGTTGCCTTCTGCTCATCACATGGGCCGGGTCACTCTTCCCTAAGGGCCCCCAGTACTGGACAGCCTTAGATTTGTCCAAGAATGTGCCAGCAGGGACCAGTGCACTCATCTTCCTGCTTGGACGTCACTGCAAAAGGCACTGTTCAGAGCCCGCACTGCGGAGCGTGATGCGTATGTCCTGTTCCAGGGCTGCGGGTTAGTGTGAAGATATTGGCAGTCCTGGGCCTGAGCCTGTTCTGGTTCTCGGCCTCAGGGCCGTCAAGTCCTGTGTTTTATAGTGTAGCAGTCAAGAGCCTGGATTTTGGACAGCAGTCTGCATTCTGGCTTTGTGAC
Source organism: Galeopterus variegatus (assembly GCF_000696425.1). NCBI lineage: Eukaryota > Metazoa > Chordata > Mammalia > Dermoptera > Cynocephalidae > Galeopterus > Galeopterus variegatus. Next base: position 303,016 of record NW_007728269.1, on the reverse strand, counting down.
TTATTAGCCATAGTTCCAAATTTACGTGTCTGGAAAACGTGGACAAGGATAATGCCTGTCTCATGGGGCTGCGTCCGACATGGCTCAGGTGGCATGTGCTCGGGGGCCCCGCATGGGGTGGGACTTGTGGGACATGAGCTGTAGCAGCCACTGCAGTTGTTGTTGATACTGTGTTCTCAGTGTGGCTTATTTGAAAAGCAGCCTGATGTGTGGCATGGGGAGTTGTTCCAGACTGGTGTTCTGTGGGCGAAATAAATCAGCTGAGCACGCTCTGCAGCAGGGTGCTGGGGGCAGATCACCACAGATGCAGCTTGGCCCTGCAGTTCCTGGGACTTTGTGGAATGTTTTATGGTGTGTGAATTCAAAACATTAGAGATTTTGGTATTAATTTCACCTGCACTTGGCTTAGGAAACCAAAGGTCGAAAAATAACATGGTTCATGTGTTTTAAAATTTCATATGTATCATGAATTCAGAGTCTTTTTATATATTGTGAATTCAGATTGTTTTGGAGGCATTTTAAAAAGCATTTGCCTTTGTTTTTCTTGTTGGTAATTGCAGTCTGCTGTGGGCTTTGAGTACCAAGGCAAGACCGAGAAGCACGCCTCCCAGAAAGGTGAGACTTAGAAGATGCAGACAGGAGCCCATGCAGCCCCACCATCGGCCTGGCTTTGACGGGTGCATCACAGTCACGTGAAGCCTGTTCCTTGGGGTGGGTGGGCTGTTTCCACAGGGAGAACTTTGCTCTCTCCTTCAAGTTTCTGGGTCGTCTGGATATTTTTGACAGACATGATCCCCGTGATGCAGCCATGAGAAGCCCTGGCATCTGGTGTCACTGCGTTGCCTCCCACCTTACAGTGAAGTCACCCGCCCTTCCTCTGAGCAGCACTGCTCTTGGAGAAGTTAGCTGACTTGGCAAAAAACTAACCCCCCGCCCCCTCCCAAAAGAATAGAGACCGGAGTTGTTAATTTCTTGCTTTCACTGTACACATGTGGCTTTAAGCATGGTGGCAATTAACCTTCATTACGTCACACTAGTCTCTGAAGCCTTTTGTTAGAGACGGAAACATATCGCTTCCTTAAAGTACTCAATGTGTTTTTGCAAGTTTGTTTAATTTTGCCACTTGTGTGTCATGTAATCCTGGAGTGAGCTCTCAGTCCATGGGTGGAGTGAAGGGGCAGGGGCTGGTGGAGGAGCAGGTCTCACCTGTAAAGCTTTCAGCTGCGCGCCTTGCTTTACACTCCAGCCTTTACCACACAGGTGATTGTTAATGTGGGCACATAGCTTCATGTCTGCCAGTGGGAGAGCAGCGTCTGCAACAGTGGACAGGGACTGGAGCGCACGGCCTGGTGCTGTGCAGTGTGCCCAGCCCCGTGCAGCAGCGGGTGGCTTGCTGTGCGTTGTAAGACGTGCGTGCGTCTTCTTGTGAGTCGCGGCCCCTACACAGTTTTATTTGGCTTAGTTTAACAAAAGTGACAACTAGTTTGTCATCAGGCTCACATGCTGACTGTGCCATCTTCTTAGACTACTCGAGTGGTTTCGGCGGCAAGTACGGCGTGCAGGCTGACCGCGTGGACAAGAGCGCCGTGGGCTTCGACTACCAGGGCAAGACAGAGAAGCACGAGTCACAGAGAGGTGTGGCTTCTCCCCCACCCGAGCGGGTGGTGTTGTGTATATGTTTTTACCTTCAGGTGTTACGGTGTGCTTTTCACGTCAGTGTACGTGGACTGGCCATATTTTCAGTGGCAGCTCAGTCCACCATTGTGTGAAGAGTCCATCGTCTATTTAACCATTCCTCTTTTGAATGTAGAATTTAGGTTATTTCCAGTTTCTTGGTGTTATAAATTGCAGTGAATTTTTCTTTCTTTCTTTTTTTTTTTTTTGGCGACTAACTGGTGTGGGGATCGGAACCCTTGGTATTATAACACTGTGCTCTAACCAGCTGAGCTAACCAGCCAGCCAGCAGTGAATATTCTTGTATCTGTATCTTATGCACATGAGTGATCATTCAAAATAATTAATTTCTGGAAATGGAATTGCTAGGTCAAAGGATATAGAATTCAGAGTTTTGGCTGACCAGTTAGGCCAGTTGATTGGTGCTGCCTTGTAGTGCCAGGGTCAAGGGTTTGGATCCATGTACCAGCCAGCCACCAAACAAAAGAAAAAAATAATTTTGACAGGTAAGGCCAAGTTGTCCTAGAGGCAGTACTGGTTGTTGCCTTTGCCCTGTAAACTCACAGGGCCTTCCCCATGAGGGTGTTCATGAAGGTTGTGTAGATTCAGCGACCTGGTGCAGATGTCAGCACCTGTTTTGTTTGGTCTGCACATTTAAATTTTTAAAAATAATTGTCAACATTTGAAAACTGAGAGCATGAATATTTTAAAAAAAAGATCTCTTTAAAATAAAAACAATAAGAAAAACCACTACTGGAAGATCTGGCCATGCGGCCTTGACATTTCCTTGAGGAAAGCACACCTGGCCTGCCCACCAGCCAGCCAGACCCCTTTCTTGGCTCTGGAGTTTGCAGCCCCTGCCTGCTGTATAGGGTTAGTTTGCTCTCACTTTGCTTAGTCCCCCTTGGCCAGTGTGCGCAGTGCTCATCAGGACCTGCTGCTGGGCCCCGTGCCATGCAGACTCTGGGGAAGCATCAGCACACGCCTCTGGGCAGTCTGGGGCACAGGCCACGGTGCCTGTGCTGCTCCGATGCCCCAGGATCCCTCTCCCAGGACTTGGTCTCTGCATTCTGAGCCAGTGGTGGGTCCATGAGAGATTCATGCTTTCGTGTCAAAAAAAAAACATGTTAAACAACTTGGCTGTAGTAGAACTGATGCTTCTGGAAGATGCTCTGTACGCGTCCCGTGTCCTTGACAGCCCTCCTGGCACACGCTGCTTACTTCGGTTGTGAAGCAGACGGACCTCTTAACGCCTCACTGCTGCGGCTCAGCCTTTTATCAAGAGCCTTCTCATGAACTGGTGCTGCCTGCTACTGTAATTAGCCTGCTGTATCTGCCACTCTTTATGTTTGTAGTATTACACATCAATAGCACGTTTAAATATTACCCATCTTAGTGATCTCACACTGAGCCTAAAAGATTTTTTGTTTTTTTTAAATTGAGTGATAAATCCACTGCTAAGACCATGGCACATCTGTTGATTTTGTTCCTGGTTTTTAAATAGCACTTCTCTTGTTTTTAGATTACTCCAGAGGCTTTGGTGGCAAGTATGGCATTGACAAAGACAAAGTGGACAAGAGCGCTGTGGGCTTCGACTACCAGGGCAAGACGGAGAAGCACGAGTCGCAGAGAGGTGCCTGCAGTTTTCTCCTGTTCTCCCGCCAGCAGCTGCTGCTGGGCAGGGGTTAGCTGGGACAGAAAGGAAAGGCGAAGTGTTGCCGACGGCCCTTGACGCAGATGTCTCTCTTTAATGAGCGACGCAGGTTTAAAACAGCAGATCCTAAACGGCAGCTGTTAAATGAGGGACGAGATGTTTGCATTTTGTTCTGGCTCCCATGTGGCTTGCAGCGATGGCTGTGCTGCGCGCGCGTGTGTGTGTGTGTGTGTGTGTGTGTGT
>NW_007728269.1:294697-298894 GCF_000696425.1 Galeopterus variegatus | reverse complement strand
GATGGCTGTGCTGCGCGCGCGTGTGTGTGTGTGTGTGTGTGTGTGTGTGTGTGTCCGTCCGTCCCCATGCACCGTGTGTGTGTGTGTGTGGTGTGGTGTGTGCGCGCACGCATGTGCGTCTGTCCCCGTCCGGGCTGCCTGGGCAGTGCTGGCTGAGGTGCGTGCGTTGGGGCTGCTTCTGTGAGTCCTGTCTGTGGTTACTCACAATGCTGAGAACGTAGACCAGCTGATTTTCAAGTCCTTTTAATGGACGTTACCTAAAGTTTTTACTAAAGACCTAAAGGGTAAGGATGGATTTAGCCAACTGTGTATATTTATGTGCATGAAAAACATTTTCTACCCATGACCTTGGCTCCCTGTTAACTAGATTATGGCCTTTTATTGTGCATGTAGACTATGTGAAAGGGTTTGGAGGAAAATTTGGTGTGCAGACAGACAGACAAGACAAATGTGCCCTTGGCTGGGATCACCAGGAGAAATTGCAGCTGCATGAATCCCAAAAAGGTACATTCCCTTGACCTCATGCTCACGGCCACCTCGGAAGTTTGCTTTTGTTCCTTCCTGGGTCAGTGGATGTGTTTTGTCTTTGCTATATTTCTGTCGCAGTCTTGTTTTGTCTTCACTGTTTGAAGTTGTCCTGTGCCTCCCATGGTCTCAAAGACTCTTCAGCTAGGGTAGTTGTCTCCTCCCATGTCACAGTGGAGCTGAGGCTGCAGGGGACTGGTTTGACCCTGTCTAGCAAACACAGGTCACTCCTGCTGCACTTGTGGGGACCCCCTTGTCTTTTGCCCTCGGGACAGTACAAAAGCAGCAGTGTTCCTAGTCCACAGGCTCTCGTTCATAAAGTGGGCTACGGTTTGTGGCAGGAGACACTTCCTTCCTAACCGCCAGTATTCTCCCATGAGAACAGGAACCATGTCCCTGGGAAAAGGAGTCAGAGGGGACTGAAAACATTTCTGTGTGGCCCAGACCTAAACCAGGGGTCAGACTGCATGGTGGGAGGTGGGGTCAGTGGTGTGGCTGCAAGTCCTTGGTGTCTGACGTGTCCCACTCCACACACACACACACACAGGCGTGCTCTCTTGTCAGCAGCGTGGGTAGGACCCCAGAAATAACCCTCCAAGCATGGAGTGGCTTTACTGAATCATTTAAGATATAGTTCCTAGCCTGTTTCCAGATCTCGGCTGAAGCGTCTGATTTTGAATTTGTTTTTTTTTTAAACCTTTCAAGCTAGCCTCTGGCTGTGGGATGTGGAGTGAGGTCTCTCAGGCCCTGCGCCTGGCAGAGCTCTGGCTTTCTCAAAATTATGTGTTTGACTGCTGTTCAGGCTTGCGTGATTCTAACACAGTTGTGTTTCCTGTCTTGGTTCTTTCCACTGTTACTTGTGGATTTTCAGATTATAAGGCTGGTTTCGGAGGCAAATTTGGTGTTCAGTCCGAGAGGCAGGACTCCTCTGCTGTGGGGTTTGATTACAAGGAGAAACTGGCCAAGCACGAGTCCCAGCAAGGCACAGAGCCCACCAACCCCTTCCCTCCTGCTTTTGGTGCAGCCACTTCTAGCACAGGCTCCAGGGTTCACCACCGGTGCCCACCACACCGTCCTCCCCACCACCGCTGGGAGCTGTTGGGCGGCGGAGCATGTCAAACCCAGGCTTAAGCTAGAGCCATATTGGTTTGGGACAACACCCCTCTCTTTCCCCATTCACTTTGCCCCCAGTGACCTTTAGGGTTTGTGTTTGCAGGATGGGGTGGTTAGTTTGCAGGTTACGTCCTTCTAACCACATAGCATGTCTAGTGTCCAGCTTTGGGTATCTTGGGTATCTCTGGTCTCCCAGTAGCGCTGTGCGCAAGCTCGTTCTGCTGTTGACCATAACTGCTGGGGGTAACTGAGTCGGGCCCTGCTGCCTCCAACGTGAGGACAGAGGGTTTGGGCCAGCCACACCACTCACCTTTTGACCAGAGGCATGGCCACTGCGAGGCGAGGGCTGTGAAACAGGCATGTTCTGTGTGGTCTCTGTGTCTCATTTGTGGTGGTGGTTTTTGGCCAGGGGTGGGAGGTTTTTTCTTTTGTTTTGGTTTTTGTGATGACACCATACACGTGTAACATCTCTGCACAGAGCCACACCATACGTGCACAAAGCTGAAAACAGACATGTCCAGGGCTGTGTGTCTGGGTTTCAATGCCTGTGCACTTTTCCTCAGATCAGTTATCTCATTCCCTTCAAAATTGGACTTGGCTATTTGAACCTGGACACACCATTGGAAAAATACTAATTCCCTAACCTTGCAGGGCAAATTTCAGGCTTTCAGCCTTCATGTCAGGAGCACACGGCAGTGTCAGGCGTGGGAAGGTAGACATGTGCTTCCTGTTGGTCCAGCAGGCTGCGTGGAGATGGCCCTCGGGTTTCCGTGGCGTCAGTGCTGCATGACAGTGTGACTTTCATGTGGGTCTGTGTCGCTGCAACAGAAGCATGGGGCTGGTGGAATTTCCACATGGAATTTTTTTTCTCTTTTAAAAAGCAAGAGAACAAACTGCGATCGGGCCTCTTTTTAGTGCTCAGTACAGCAGGAGCACAGGAAAGAGATGAGAGCAAACCACCGTTGCTGGTGCAGAAGACTGTGCTATTGAAGTGGCGCATTGCAAAGGCCTGTCCCGTGCCCTCTGTCCTTGGCCACTTCCCGTCAGCCTGCTGCCCGCCACCCCCTCTGTCCCTCAGGAGAATGCCGAAAGCATGCCACGGCCTCTGTCCCGCTTCTCACCTGCCTGTGTACTGAACACCGTGGTTCCAGACAGAGCTTGCCTTGCAAGTAGAGATCTGTCACTGGGCAGTTCTCGTTTCTTTCTTTCTGGGTGCATTGTCCTGGGCTGTTTCCAGATGTGTCTGCATGCATCTGCTCTTGCCCCTGTCTGTCCTTGATCTCTACTCAGTGTTGTGTTTTGCCACATTTTCAGACTATTCCAAAGGATTTGGTGGGAAATATGGCGTGCAGAAGGATCGGATGGATAAGGTAAATATTTTAAACCTAGGTTTGGTATTTTCTGCTAATGTGGGGAGTTGATGGAGCTCTTGAGGGGTCAGCCCACTGATTCATGGGTGTTCACAGGTGGACAGGGGCTCATGGTCCTAGAGGCACACCTGGTGGGCTCAGGGGCACGTTGCCGTGGTGGTGATGGCGATAGCTATCTCCAACAGTCCTGTACTCAGCAGTGCCTTGAGACAGGTGCTGTCACCATCAGGGTGTCTGAGGCCTGGCAGGCCCAGTGCTTGGTCACAACCCAGTGGTGAGTGGCTGGGACACCACTGGAACCCAGCGGTTTAACTTGAGGGCCTCTAGGGACATGTGGCCATTTGAGCTTAAATTGCTAATATGAAGTCAAATTGGAAATTGAGTTTTCTGGTCACACTGGCCACACTGGAAGAGCTCAGTAGCTATGATAGTCGTGTGTGGTTGGTGGCTGCATCCGGAAAGAGCAGGTCCAGACCACGTGTGTCACTGAGGGAGACTGGCAGGACAGCCAGTCTGGGGTCTGTGTCTTCACCACTGACAGGTCGTCTTGGCTGCATCCGGAAAGAGCAGGTCCAGACCACGTGTGTCACTGAGGGAGACTGGCAGGACATCCAGTCTGGGGTCTGTGTCTTCACCACTGACAGGTCGTCTTGTGGAAATAGGTTCTGCTCTTTCACCAGGAAGTCCTTTTGGTTGTTGTCAGGGCCTCCATGTGTCCATCTTCAGCATGTGAGTTGACTTTTCTAGTCCATGGTCTAGTTATATCAACAGCGAGAGAGTCCTTTGAGACTGTGCGTGGGGTGATCCAGACTGGCCAGGCAGGCGCTGGGTCATCTGCCCATGAGGTGAGCCACGCAGGATGTGAGCCCCACCCTGCCTGTTGCTGTGCCCGCCCCGTGGTTGCGGGTGGCAGGCTGGTCCTCACGCAGCTCTGCTCCCGTAGGGCTCCCAACTGACCACACAGACTGCGCTACCCAGGGGACTCCTCCATGTGGCCAGGGCTCAAGGGGCCCTACAGAGGTGATAGTCTGGGCTAATTTTAAAGGGTGGGGTCAGGAGACTGCAAAGTAGAGGATGTGGCATGTGCATGGGGACAAAGTCACCACAGGGACTGGAGAAGAGCCACATGGGGGGGTGGGGGCGGGGGAGGCCTACATACCACTTAAGGACTTACTCTTCTTCGATGTAC
>NW_007728269.1:288179-294400 GCF_000696425.1 Galeopterus variegatus | reverse complement strand
GGGGGGGTGGGGGCGGGGGAGGCCTACATACCACTTAAGGACTTACTCTTCTTCGATGTACGTGAGGGGTCCAGCAGGGTCCAGCAGGCAGAGGACACAAGTGCAAACGCGCTGAGCAGCCCCCTGGCCGTGGTGGAGACTGGCTCAGGGGCAGCTGCAAGAGGCGGCCCTGGTGGTTGGAGTGAGGTGTGGCCATGGCTGGGGCGGCGTTGGAGCTCGTCAGACGGCAGCAGTGTTCAGGGGACAGCGGCAGGAGGGAGGAGGCAGGTGACACCCGTGTGGACATGGACGTCTGCCGAGCTGGGGGACTTGGGAGGGGCTGATGTGAGTGAGTCTGCAGGAGGCCAGTGCGTGGAGATGGGGGTGAGGCCGGGTGCACGTGCAGAGTGGTGAGGGGCCCCCAGGGCCGCACCTGCATGGTGGCAGCGGCCAGGCTGGCCAGAGAGGGTCGGCAGGGGGCGCAGAGGTTCCAGTGGCCGAGTGTGGGGAAGGGTTGGCGTGGAATGCAGGTGGGGAAGGAGCTAATCAGTGGGTGAGTCAGAGGTTCGGCCAGATGTTCCTGTTCTGTGGATGTCTGTGGTCAGCGTGGATGTGATGACTGTGACGGCTGGCCTTGCTAGCTCTGTGGTAGGAGGTACGTTAGGGACTCCCTCTAGTCGTCTCTGGGTTCTGTGTGTGAGGTGTTTCTGTTCTGTTCTTTGTGCAGTTGAGCTCAAGGCTTCGAATGCTGCCCAGGGTCCTAGTACACGTGGGGATGAGATTGGGACCCGCCGCACTGTGAGGCCGTTCCAAGAGCCAGGTGGGGTTGTGGAGGACTCACGTCTGCAGTGGTCCCTGTGGGCAGTGGAGGCCAGGGAAGCCGATGACCTTCTGTTTGCCATGGCACCAGTTGCCTTCTTGGACAAGAGGAGCAGGGACTGTCCTACAAGGTTGGCCTGAGCAGGCCTGAGCAACTCAAGGACATGGAGCAGCTGACTGGTGGACCCTGAGCAAGGACAGATGGCAAAGGGAAGAGGAGTGGGTGCGGCAAGCAGGAGGGTGTGGTCAGTGAGGGGTCTTGGTGATAGGGAACGTAGAGGGAGGCAGGGCAGAGTGTGGTGGGGATGGCATGAGAGCTAACTCCAGAGCCGAGAGGCGTGGGGCTTGGGTGGTGGGAAGCACCCAGGTGATGGCGGTAGACAGCTGCTGGACAGGGTGGGTGGTGGGTGATAGGAAGACGGGCCACAGGATCACTGTCCAGAAGCAGCAGTGAGGCGCTGACCTCCCCCCACCCTGAGGCCTCATAGCAGGCAGGAGACTCATGGACAACTGGGTAGGGATTGTTCTGGGAAGAGGTGGGAGACCTGGGACAGTTTTGAGGGGCAGTGTGTCTGGGAAGAGAGGAGGCCTGGTCAGGGAACCCGAGCAGCTGAAGTTGGAGACCGGGCAGGGGTGGCCTGCGTGCTGGGCAAAGGCCTCTGGCTGGACACAGCTGGTCCTGGAAGGGCAGATGGGTGGGGGCTGTTCTGGCCATGCTGGGCTTTCAGACTCCTCAGGGTGCTGTTGTCCTGTGGAAGGAGGACTTTGGAGAGGGTAGGGGAGAGCTGGGACAGGCCAGCCCCCGTCCCCGGCGGTGCCTAGCAGTTACCTAGCATGTCAGGGCAGAGCGTCAGCCAGAGCCTCTGTGCCTGGACTAGAGGGAGGTCCTGGACTGCTACTTAGTTCTGGACATTAACTGGTTAACTTGGGTCACAGTCCTCCTTCAGAGTCTCATTTTCCTAGCTAGATGAGAGCAGGGAGCATTCTGAGCCCCACGCATCTTCAGAAGAAGGGGGGACACTCACGATGGGACTGAGGGTGGTTATCGGTTCCCAGAGCCCCGTCAGCATGCTGAGTCTGCCTTTGGGTGCTGGTCACCACTGTGGGATCGGGCAGACATCACTGAGTGCCCTACTGCACAAAAAGGTGCAGCCCGCTTATTGGGAGACATGGAGGATCGGGCCAAGTGTCCCCTCCCCCAGCAGAGAGGCTTCCAGGATCCTGGAGGAAGGACCTGGTGCTGGCTCCCAAGCAGCAGGTGCAGGTGTATGTGGTTTTATTCTGAAGCTGGCTCACAGTCTCCAGCAAGTGTGTGGTGATGTTTTTCATGCCTCAGCTAATCTGTGAAACAGAGGTGCAGGTGCAAGGTTCAGGCTGTCTACCTGGGCCTTTGAAAGATCTGGGCAAAGCTCTGAATGTTTGTGTCGGTCAGAAGCCATGACTGGCCATGAGGAAAGAGAAAAGGGCTTTCCTGATTTCCCTCTCCTATCTCCGTAGAACGCTTCAACCTTTGAAGACGTTGCAAAGGTGTCCTCTGCTTACCAGAAGACGATCCCTGTCGAAGCCGGTGAGTCCTCGCAGAGCCCGCACAGCGCCAAGTGGTTTTCCCAGGAAAGTGCTGAGGGGAAAACGATAGTTTACGAAACAGAGCTGGGAGCAGACATGGATCTTGGTTGTGGCTGGGTATTTTGGGGAAAGAATTTGACCCTTTTGATGAAGATCTGTTTGCTCCAGCAGAGGTTTGGAGGCACCTTTCAGACACAGTGTGTTGCGGCTCTGGCAGTGGGGTCTGTTTTGAGGGGCACTTCCCAAAGCAGACATGGGTTAACTGCAGGTCTGCAGGGCCCTCCTGCTCTGCCATGAGTGGGTTCTGGGAGCAGCTAACACACGCCCCATCCTCCCTGAACCATCGGCCGTGGCCACCATGGGAGCAGGGTGTCAGCATCTGCACATACTAAAGGAGACCCTCTTGCTGCCTCTCACTTCTGGGCCTGCGACCAGGCCGCTCGAAATCTGTCCTTTCAGGTGTCTGCAGGGCACACATGGAATCAGGCATGGGCCACGCCCTGATGTCAGCATCATTTAGTTGGGGACAGTACTATGTATGATAAGAAGTGCTGGATTCAGAGTAGTAAGCAGAGTCACCATTGGTTTACTGCGGATGCCTGGATCGGCAGTTCTCAGATTTTGTGGTCCCAGGACCATGCTCGTGGAAATTACCAAGGGCCCCAAAGAGCTGCTGCTGCTGTCTGATGTCTACTCCATTAGAAATTAAAATAGAAAAAAAGTTTTAAATTAATTCACTGAAAAATAATAAAACCGTTACGTGTTTATGTAAGAACACTCTTTATGAAAAGTAGCTACATTTTTTGAAAGCTAAAGAACACTTAGAAGAACGGCATTGGTTTATGTTTTTGTGAATCTCTTCAGGAACAGATGGCTGGACTCTTGTATCTGCTCCGCTCTGCATCCGTTCTGTTGCCCTAAGTTACGTTGTTTGCCCAACTGGGGAGTCCACATTTTCTCCACAGTCAGAAGGGGAGGAGTGTTTCACAGCCCCCTATCACGTGGGTGCTCTGCGGGCTGCCCCCAGCCTCGCGCGCTGGCACCTCGGACGGCGGGCCTCCTTGCACCTGCAGCAGCTGCCCACCTGTCATGGCAGCAGCGTCAGCGTTGCTCTCGTGGGAGGAGCTGGCTCTGAGTTATGCTCATCTTCAGAGGTGGTTATTTGTACCGTCAGTCTCACTAGCAAAGTCTTTAAATGAAAATCGTCATGCTCATGGTGGCAGCTACAAGTTTTTCAAAATTCTGAGGTTTGCTTGAAAGCTTTTATTTTCTCATTGGCAACAATTGCTGCAGGAATGTTTCTTGACATGACATGCTCAGATATTTCCACTTTGGAGGAAATATCTGCCAGATACCGAAATCTGGGTTGACTGACTTGTCTGTCAGCTGCTACTCAGGGGAGAGTGGTGCTCCATGAAAAACAGTGTAACTCACAGCTCAAGGAGTGGCACAAAAAATGTTTCTTGAGACACCCATCAAACTTCACGGACGGCAGCAGTGGTTTATGTGTCCTTCCCATTTTTGTCGCACAAGATATCAAATGGTGTATACTCAAGGGTGGAGGCTTACTAAAATTCAGTGCTTTTTACTGCATCAGGACTGACATCCTTAAGTGGGATTGGCTGCTGCTTTTTTAAAAATTGTGTGTGGTGGTAAAGAATACAATGATGTTTGTTTTAAAATCCTTCCGGATGCAAGGGTGGGGTGATGTCCCACTGCTGCCATGCACTGTGGCGGGCATGGGGGAGGGCCAGAGGGCGGTTGAGCTGGCAGCCGGGAGAACTGTTTCCCTTCTTGGTGGGAACTCCTGTTGAGCAGGGAAGGCCGCCTCGGTGCGGGGCCCTCGGGAGGCGTTCTGAGGTCAGGCATATGCTCCTGTTGCTCTAGTGACCAGCAAAGCCAGTGACATCAGAGCCAACTTTGAAAACCTCGCCAAGGAGAAGGAGCAGGAGGACAGGCGGAAGGCGGAGGCGGAGCGAGCGCAGAGGATGGCCAAGGAGAGGCAGGAGCAGGAGGAGGCCCGGAGGGAGCTGCAGGTGAGCGAATGGGCCGCACCTGTGCTCAGCGTGTGGGCCTGCTGGGGCTGGGGGCTGGGGGCTGGGGCTGGGGCCTGGGGCCTGGGGCCTGGGGCGAGCTTCCCATGGGCAGAGGGGTTCTGGGAAGCCATTGTGTCTGGGCCCAGCCTTGGCTCCCTTTCAGCTCCTGGCCACCCNGGGCTCGGGGCTCGGGGCTCGGGCTGCTTTTCTCAGTGGAGCAGGTTTCCAGGAGAAATCATTTTAAACTCCCGTCCAAGGCTGTATTCTAAGGAACTTCTAACCTTAGCCACAGGTATGGTCAGGTCTTTTTTTTTTTTTTTTCCTTTTTGTCTTTTTTCGTGACCGGTAATGGGATCGCAACCCTCAGTGTTGTGCCCGTACTGCGACCGGCAACGGGATCGTCGCAACCCTCAGTGTTGCGCCCGTACTGCGACCGGCAACGGGATCGCAACCCTCGGTGTCGTGCCCTTACCGCGCTCAACCAGTGAGCGGACCGGTCTCTACATGGGATCCGAACCCTCGGCGGGAGCCCCGCCATGCTCCCAAGCGCCGCACTCTACCGGACCGGCCCTGGTCAGGTCTTTTGACCACGAGATCCCGGGCAGTTTTCTGGCTCTCATCCAGCCCTCCTGTTCAGTGCCCGGGTGCCTGCCAGCCTGCCCTGCCCTCTGTCCAGGAGCGGTCAGGGGACGTGACTTTGAGTTCTGTAGGCTTCTCCCTCCAGGGGCTCCAGTCCTGATGTTTCCCTGAGTCTCTGTTCTCCCCATCCCCTTCCAGAACCTGCTCTTTTCTTGGGAGGAAGGTTGTGGGTGCAGGAGGGACTCATGGGCAGGAGGTGGGGCTGTTCTCTTCTGCAGCTCCCGGTTCTGTCACCTGGCCTGCTGCTTTTGCCTGGAGGCTGTGGACACGGGGCTGTGGGAACTGGGCAGGAGGCGAGGACTTTCTCCTTCCTGAAACTTCTCCACACGGGCTCGGTGTGTGAGGGCTCTGGTCCCCACGTGACCACCCGCCACCTGGGCACCTGCAGCATGTCAGCTCATCTTTCTGCAGCTTTGTGTACTCACCTGTAAAACTTACCACATGACTGACTCTGGGGTAGTCAGAAAATAGAATCCTGAAATAATGCTGCTCTACAAACCATGAAGCTTTGTATAAATCCATGGACGTTTCCTCCCCAAAATCAGTGCTTAGGGCTCTGAAAACCCCTGTTGGGGGAGAGTGTGGTTGAGAAAATCAACATACAACAGGCAGATAAGCTGGAAGCCAAAGACATTAATCAACCAGCCCTGGTATGTGTTTATGACATGCAATCAAGTAGGAGTAAGAGCAGTTTATATAATCGTCATTTACCATTCCTTCACCACTAGAAACTTTCCTAGGCGGGGTCGCCTGGTGGGTACGGGGATGCCCTGGACCTTGGTGTAGTCAGCACTGTGCTCTGCCAACTGAAATTCTTACAGAGCTCTGTGCTCCACAGTTTCAATGAGCTGCTCGGGAGCTGTGGTTTTCCTGTGTGGCAGCACCCATGGGTACACGCACACAGCAAGAAGGGCACTTTCCCCTGTTCCTTGTCTTCCGATAACGCAGGCTTGGGGCGTGTGGGAGGGAAGAGGCTCAGGGTTGTCCTCGAACCTTCCCTCCCGCTGTGCTGCGCTTCCTGCCAGCCCCTCCCAGCCTCGGCCTGAGGGCTTCTTGGTGGCCAGCTGCTCCTGTCTGTGTGGGAAGCCCCCCCCCCCCCCCCCCCCCCCCCCCCCCCCCCCCCCCCCCCCCCCCCCCCCCCCCCCCCCCCCCCCCCCCCCCCCCCCCCCCCCCCCCCCCCCC
>NW_007728269.1:262392-287179 GCF_000696425.1 Galeopterus variegatus | reverse complement strand
CCCCCCCCCCCACCCCGCAGGTGGGGAGACTGTGAAACCGATCCACATGGCTCCTGCCTCCAGTCTGAGTGCTTAGCCACTGAGAAAGGATTTTCTTGTCCACAGCTGGGTTAGGGAGGGTCTGCGAGGAGCCCACAGCCTGCAGGTATTTGTGAAGTGATCCAGCGGAACTAGCAGCATTGTGATGGCTGGCCTGCCTGGGTCTGTCTGGAAACCTGCTCCTACCCAGTCCCGGCCCTGTCTCTCCCACCACACATACAGGACACGGATGCCTTGGGTGTTTACATGTGGATGGTTCTGAGTGATGCAGGAAGTTAAACTGTCCTGGTGGTGCAGGTCAGGCAGGGTCTCAATAGGCAGGGATGTTTTTCTGTTAACAGGACAGGGCAGTGCTACCGTCGTCCCTGTTAGAGAGGGGCAGCCTGTGGAGGGGGAGGGGGTACCGCTGACTCTGCTCCCCAACTGTGTGTCCTGAGACCTACCTCAGCTGCCTCCACTGTGACACCCAGGCACTCAGTATGGGTTTCCTCTTGCTGCTGGATTGAGTTACCACCCGCTCAGTGGCTTAAAACACACACTTATTATCTTGCAGTCCTGGAGGGCAGAAGTCCTAGAGGATGCCAGCAGGGCTATGTCCCCGGCAGTTCTCTGCGGCTCCCGATTCCCCCTACCTTTGTCCTACTCTGCCTCGCAGGCTCCTGCCTCCCTCTGATCAGGACCTTGTGGTTACGTGGGTCCACCCAGATCATCCAGAATAACCTCCCCCCTGCAGCACCCTGAACTTCTTCACATCTGCAGGGTCCCTTCTGCTGTATAAGGTCACGTACTCACAGGATCTGGGCACTGGGATGTCACAGCTTTGGGGGTCATCGTTCCGTCTACCACAGCCCACCCTCTGGCCCCAAGGTTCATATCTGTCCCAGAGGCAAAATATGTTCACTCCATTTCAAGGTCCTCAACCTGGGACAACATCACCTCAGTCCCAGATGTCACATCTCAGTGGTCTACATCAGGCACGGGGTCATTTGCAGCACAGCTGTTTTGCCGGCCACACATTACAAAACCCTGGGGTCTGTGCAGTGGCAGAGCAGTGCTGTGGCCACCGAGGGGCTGGTGCTGTTGACTACTTGACGAGCTGCATGACCTTTGCTCCCGCAGACTTGCCCTCCAGTCTGGTGGGTGCTGGGTCCCAGTGCCTGGTGTTTTCCGCTCTTCCACCTGGCAGTATGCTTGGGGCTTGGTGTGATCCTCTTCAGGAATCCTGTTGCCATGAGGAGACCTAGTAATGCAGACTGACTTGGCGACGTTCTGATGGCTGTCTGCTTTTCCGTTGTAGGAGCAAGCCAGAGCCAAAAAGCAGACGCCCCCTGCGTCCCCCGCTCCGCAGCCAGCTGAGGAGGGGCCGCCCACCAGCCCCGTCTATGAGGTTGGTGTTTTCCTGGTTTGCAAGGAAGTCTCTGACTTAGCACCGCAGATCCGGTCTCCTTAGAGTCACAGAAGAAGTGGAAACCCCCCCCCCCCCCCCCGGGACCGTGATGCAGGCTTGGATGCAGAGGGGCTTGCCCACCTGCAGGGGGTCCGGCAGAGTCTTGGGGGTGGGTAGTGCTCCTGCAGGCGCACGAGCCGTCCTGCCTCCATGCGGTCCTTCTACGACTCCCGCAGCCCACTGCAGTCTGGCTGCCTTCTTGCTGTGGTCCCCGCAAGGTTACCTGGCGCCAGATAAGCAGATGGTTTGGTGCTCCTCTCGGTTGCCCTCTGCTGTCTTCCACACTGACTGCACTCCCTCTGCAAGTCCCGCCCCCCCTCCCCCGTGTACAGACACTGCTCTCCCCTGCAGTCTCACTCCTGTGCGCTTCTGTTCTGCTGCCCCCTCCCCTCAGTCCCGACTGAGCACCATGTTCCCTGGACGGGCCATCCATGCATTTGTGACACCCTCACATGGGTCCTGCCAGACTCCAGGGGCTATGGTGGAGACAGCCTGTGGCTCATAATCCAGCTAGAAAAGTGGGCTTGAGCTGCCCCCATTCTGCCATGGTCCCCTGCCTGACCAGGCACTGAGAAGCTGGTCCTTTGAGAAGGCCAGTGTCCATGGGGAAAGGAGGTGCTGTTGTCAGAAGAGAGCACAGGGTGCTGCTGGGCAGCCCAGCCAGTGCGTGCCCACCACACCCTGAACTATCCTCTCACGCTCCAGTCTGTACCCTTCGTGGCCAGAGCAAGCTTGCCAAAAGGGAACTTGGGCCTCTCCCTTGCAATTCAAGTTGACCCCTCTGTTGGCTCCCAGTGTCTGGGGGGGTGGGTGTCGCTGTCCATGGCCAGCCCTTGGTGGATGACCCTTCCTGGAGCCCCGCAAGTGCATTCTGAGCTGTCTGCCTTGCTTTTGCTAACCCACGGACGGTGCCTTCAGGTGGACCCTGGTCAGAAAACCTGGTCAAAGCTGCCATTGATAAGTAGTTGAGAGCTCTTGTTAGGGCTCAGAAGTCACAGTGGCTTTCTGTAGAGGTGCATGTTTCCTCCAGTGCCTTTGACTTGAACGTGATTCTTTGGCAAGTCCCTTACATCACTCTGCATGGAAGATCTGGTCAGAGCAGAGCCCTGGCAGCAACATGGCTGCTCGGGGCAGCGGGCTGGGCTGCCTGCAGCTGCTGTCAGACCAGGTGGGCAGCACAGGGCGGCAGGCTGTGGCCCTTGGGTGCCTTGCGTGGCCTTGGAGGTCTGAGGCCTGAAGAAAGAAACCGGTGAAGTCTAACCTAGGAAACACTGGCTTTAACTTGCAGCAAACAGCATGGGAAGGCGTGTGGTCCCTGGTGGGCGGTGTGGGCTTAGTATGACAGGACTTGGGAATGTCGGGGGGTGTGAGGACCGGACTGTGCAGAGGGGATGGCACCAGGGACTTAAGGCCCTGTTGCATGCTGGAAGCCTGCTTGCCTATCTGCCTTCTCAGTCCTGTGAGGCCGAGGAGTTGGGAGTCCCTGCGTTTCTGTGGCAGCACCAGTGTAGCTGCTGCTTTTTAGAAGCCAACAGAGGTCATGTGAAGTGTCCCTTTGAACCTTCCCCAGGACGCGGCTTCATTCAAGGCAGAGCCGAGCTACAGCGGCCCCGTGGGCGGGAGTGAGCCGGAGCCTGTGTACAGCACGGAGGGCGCCGGCTACCAGCAGGCTAGTAGCCTGCAGGGCCCAGCCTACGCCCCGGAGGCTGTCTACGAAACCACAGAGGCCCCCGGCCACTACCAAGCAGGTATGGGCCCTCCCCTTGTCCCTCAGACTGACCCTCTCCTGTGTGCTTACCACGACACGGGACCTTTCCTGAAATTGTAACTATTTAAAATTGTCTGTTAGGCTGTGAAAGTGGCTGTGATGCCTTTCAAGGTTACTGTACAAGAGTATTTCAAAAAGTTCGTGGAAAGATTCATACCGTCTTTTAATTCCATTTTTCCATGAGCTTTTTGAACTACCTACCCTCCCTCCTTTTTGCTGGGTGGTGTCAGAGCTAAGCAGGAATCTGTGGATTTGCTCTTAAAAGCTGGTGTCCTTTTCCTTTGTTTCTAGAAGGCACCTAATATCCTACAACCCTGATGCCTTCCTGATTGGAACTTGGTTCTCATTGTAAACTTTCTTTCCTAGTTAGGAACCCCAAAGCTTATCCCCCACTCCAAAACTTAGGACATGTTGTCCAAAAAGAATTTTAATGCGTAGGTGCACTTGTGGGACTTCAGTTATTGCTCAGACCTTGTGTTGTTTTTTTTTTAGAGGAAAACGCCTATGACGAATATGAAAATGACCTGGGGATTACGGCCATTGCCCTCTATGACTACCAGGCTGGTGAGAAGGCCCTGTTTGCTCGGAACAGGGAGGGGCATCCGAAGGGCTGCTTGCTTTATGCTCATTTTCCAGGATCGCATCACCTAAGAATCTGACTTCTTGAGCGTTATTACAATTTTTAGGAGTAATTTATTTCAAAATAATTTCAGAGTTACAGAAAAGTTTCAGATGCAGTGCTCAGAACTTCCATATCTCAGCCAGATTCCATCTGTGCACGCACACGTCCTGTTGTCTGTAGTGCTGCTCTGAGCCTGTGGAGAGCTGCAGCCGCCCCACCCCTGCCCAGGACTCCAGTGTGCGTTTCCCAAGACCAAGGATGCGGTCGCACGTAAACACATGCCACCCGCCAGGTCAGGAAGGGACACAGTACACGACACCCACAGACCCTCTTCACACTGGTCCCCTTCGGGCAGATTCCCTGTGTTTCTTGTCATCCCCCTCTGGTCCCCTCCAGTCTCCTCTGCCTGCCCTTGGAGTCCTTGGCATTTTTAAAGGGGCAGCCTTCCATCCTGGACTGGCCTCAGGGCCAGGCTGAAGCCACTGAAACAACGCAGCTTCCCCTCATGCCTCAGGGTGGCTGTGGCATCAGTGCCGTCCCGTCCACAGTCACTGCTGTTCCCTTAGCAGCAGACGAGCGTTCTGTGGGGCGAGGTGCTGGACTGCCCAGTGCCTCTGACGTGTGCTTTCCATTGTCTCTTCTCCTCCGAACAAGGAGGTTGGTGATCTACCTTTAGGAAGACTTTTCCTTCCCACAGAACTTACCCGTTTCTACATACATATGTTTATTTATATGTGCGGGGCTTCTGGGAGAGAGAGAGAGAGAGAGAGAGAGAGAGAGAGAGAGTGTGTGTGTGTGTGTGTGTGTGTGTGTGTGTGTGTGCGTGTGCGTGTGCGTGCATCCCGCTGGTTCCCATTCCTGCCCGTCTGCTTGGCTGGCCCTGTCCATGATTATAAGCACCCTCTCCACTGCCTCCCGCGCCCCCGTCCTCGTCCTTGGGGCTGGCAGGCGGGAGGGTGGGAAGGCAGCGAGTTGTCTGATGGAAAGTGTCTCACAAGGAGTGAGTCTGGTCTGGGGTTAGGGCTTTGTTGAAGGGCTTTGTCCCGCCATGGCTAAGTGGTGATGATGGCCGGTCAGCCCTCTGCCCGTGGACTCTGCCCAGGGCCGCTGGTGCCACGCTTGGTCACCCTGCTCTTTCCAAAGCCCAGGAGGCGTTCGCATCTCAGCGGGTCTTTCTCTGTGCCCTCTTCCCCTAGCGGGCGATGACGAAATCTCTTTTGACCCTGACGACATCATCACCAACATCGAGATGATCGACGACGGCTGGTGGCGTGGGGTGTGCAAGGGCCGCTACGGGCTCTTCCCTGCCAACTACGTGGAACTGCGGCAGTAGGCGCCCACCATGCTGCAGGTCATGCCTCCGCCTGTCCTCGTTTCGTCTTTGAGGGTGGGGTGGGGAATATACATACTGCTTTTATATTTCATACTTTTGCTGATGCTTTCGACACTGTTTACGCCACAGAGTTTGCTAATATATTGTATCATGTTCCTGGGAGGACTTTGGTAATTGTTTTTATGCATTTAAGGTGTTTTCCTTCTTTGCCAAATAGACTGTCAAGTGTAGCTACTTCAAGGACCTTTAGTTCTCTCGAGGTCAGTAGTGTATGTTGTCCCTGTGCCCGTCTTGAGGAGACAGGGTCCTGAAGGACAAACCCAAGATCTTTCATGCTGATATCTGTCTCGGTGGCGGGTCCTGGGTGAGGGTGTCTCTGGGAGTCTCAGTGTGTGGAAGAAGAGGGAAAGTCCTGATGGAAAGTCACAGTGGAGGCAAACGGCTAGAAAGCACAGCAGCTTCAGCATCGGGTGGAGAACCCCACACCTGTCATCTGTGACATCCCCAGGTGCTCAGAGACTTGAAGCAAAGAGCCTGTCTTTCTCCTGGGCCGCCTGCTCGGCTCGTCCTGTCTCAGGAGGGTGGCTGAGCCTCTACTCCTGCCATGGAGTCTCTGAGTCCTTCGATTGGTCCCTTCTCTCGCTTGCCTCCAGATCTGGACCCACAGTGCAAGGCTCTGGGGCTTACTGGGAAGGTGGCGGCTAGTGCTGGGCTCAGCCTGCTGGCACGAGGCCTGCGTCTTGACCACCGCTCAGTCTCCTGGACGTGGTGTAGCTGGGCATGTGGTGTGAATGTCTGTTGTGGCAGAATGGCCCCCAGCCGTGGGAAGGCAGGGACTGTTGTGAACTGCCAGAAACATTCTTCCCATCCAGGGAGTCGTGCTGTTTTTGCCAAAATACCATGTTCAATTAACGGTAAAATTTGATCGCCTGACTTGGCTAAAAATGAGTGTTCCTGCCCCAGATGCCCTGGGGCAGCCCTTGGACACTGCTGTCCCGTCACTGCATGGAAAAACCCACCTCCCCCGAGAAAGCAGGAGGCTGGACCAGTCTAATCACGCACACAGTCGGGTGGACAGTGTCTCTTTCCAAAAGCTCACGTGGAAATGTCTCAGGTGTTTGGGGCATTGGATGATTGTAAGGCACGTGCTTTCTTTCCTGAAGTGCATTTCTGCATAATCCTTGCTTTACCACAACTAGGTTGGGTTTTATATGCAACTTACTGTATCTGAATTTCTGTAGCACACCTCATAGATATGATTTTTTAAAATTAAATACTCAGAATAAACTTTTTTTGATCCACTTCTTGCATGACTTGCTTTGGTTTTGGGTCACTACTGTTTTGTCATGGGTAGTGTCCTGTGCCCCCACTCTGGGCTGGTCCCACATGCTCTGTGCCAGCTTGAGACCAACTACAGATTCCCTTTCACAGAGGCATGCTCTTTAAAAGGTAAAATGTAATTACTCTCTCAAGTCATCCACTTTTTTGGACAAAGATTCTAAGCAAAATAGAAAATGCTTTGTTTAAAAATCATTTCTGAATTACAGTTCTCAGCATAAATTCTCAGGTGGTTGCATGTAGCTAATGGTATTATTTTCCTTAAAGTCTGCAGGAGACAGTAGCACTGAGCAAAGGATCTGGTGGGCTTGGAGGCCTCAGGCCTGGGCGGCTGCAGCAGGACCCGGCTCTTGGACCTGCCCTGGGCTGCCTGCCCTGGGCTTAGCGAGGACGTAGCCAGCAGACGAAGGCCAGCTTCTGTAGAACAGGTCCAGATCTTTGGGAGCCACTGCCCCCAAGACGGTGGCAAAGGGGGGCCACGTGCTGTCCACAGCCCAGCTCTACATATCCAGTGGTGACACGATTCCTGGGTGGCTCACAGACAGTGTAGTTTTGAAATGTTAGGAAGAACTCTGCATCTCTAGGACCGTCGGAGAACAATACATGTCATAGCCACTACATGCTAGCGCATTCTTCCCATTTCTGGGAGCTGGGTGACACCCACAGCTGGAATGGTAGGGACAGGCCCAGAACCCAAGTCCCAGCTTCAGCCACTTTTCCTGTCTTATGGGGTGCCTCTCACGCTGCTGGCTTGGGTCCTGCTGGTCCTCTCCCCCAGCCCCGGAGGCCCTGGCACCCTCCCAGGCGAGCTGTGCCCCAGGGCAGCTCCCAGCCCTCGCTGTGGCCTGGATTTGGCCCGGCTTTGGCCCTTGCCTGGGGAGGGGCCCAGACCCATTAGGCGCTCTCTGAGGACTGGAGTGGCAGGGACCTTTTGTTTACAAGCAAAAACTGGAGGACTGTCTCCAGGTTCAGGGACATAGTGATGTTCTGTCCTTAAAAATCAGGAGTTAGGCTGATCTTCTGCCCCTTCAGATTGCTCCCCACGCATCCCTGCCTGCCCTGATCTGGTAGGAGCTGACTGGTGGCTTCGCTGGGGACGCTTGGGTGTGCCTGCAGGAGCTGGCAGTGGGGCCAGGGGGAGCCTGGGTTCCGGCTCACACCCCTGCCTGCCAGGCCCTCCCAGGGAGCCTTCAGGCCATGTGGACACTCCCCTGGGGCCCTTTCCAGCGTGGCTAACAAACTGCGGCCCTGGGCACTGTGTCCTCTCTTGAGCCGTCCGGCATCTGCCTCCAGCTGAGTAAATAGTCCCTTTGCCAGCTTTGCTCACGAGACCCAAACTTGAGAGTGTCCCTGCTCTCCTCCCACGGCACTGTGGGCAGGGGTCCCATACTTGAGGTGGTCAGCCAGTGGGGCGTCCTGTCCCACATGCAGTTATAGGGGAGAGAAGGGGACTGTCTGCCAGGTGAGGCAGCAGCCACCTGTAGGGAGACTGGTCCTGGAGAAATGGGCAAGGGCTGGTGGGGGGTGGGTAGTGGTGGGGGAGCTGGGGTACAGAGTGTGACAAAGGGATGTGGTCATGCAGAGCGGGTCTGGCTGGCTCACTGTCCAGTCTGGCTCTGCCTGTGACCATGGGTGGGGCACAGGGGCATGGGATGGGCTCAGTAGGAACAGGACATGTCTTAGGCAAGTCTGTGTGTTTCTGCTCAGTTGGCAGATCAAGCATGGCCAACAGCCGGGACCCCTGTCCCCCACCTCGATCTTACCCACTTTCCTTTTAGATGTGGTTGTTTTAAAATCCACCCACTACCACCTTCTTTCTCAGGGTCAGATTCATGCCCAGGCCCCCTGTGGCCTGAGGAGCAACCCTGGGGCGGGCTTGGTGGGCAGTGCTTTGCTCTCCCCTGGAGGATGGGGGTCGGGAGGTGCGTGAGCCCTTCTCTATTGAGGCGTAGACGTGGACAGTGATTTTGTATTGTACAGGGAGCAGTGATCTCCAAGAAGCGCTGGAGTCAACTCAGCTGTGTGCACGGGATGGTCTGTATCTGGAAGACTGGCTTCCAGTGGTTCTTCAGCTCGAGTTTCCCAGAGCTACTGACGTAGGCAGTATTAACTGAGCATATGCTGGGTGCTGGGCCCTCAGGGAAATGACAGTGAGGGAGATAGCTCTGTCCCAGGGGTGCTGGCACAGGAAATAAGTGATTCCATCATCATGTTTGTTTATTTTTTGGTGGTTGGTTAGTATAGTGAACCAAACCCTTGACCTTGGTGTCACAAGACCATGCGCTAGCCATGAGTCAAGCAGCCAGCCCTTCACCACTGTATTTAATTCCAACTGTGGATCCCTGCAACAAAGAGGAAGCTCTGAAAGGAGAATGGCAGCTCTGGGGGTGCAGGAGCGGGCTGGGGTCAGTCAGGGACTCCCCTCGTGTTGCTCTGTCCTGCTGGCACATTTAATGGGGCGGGTGCCTAGCTGATCTCAAGCTCCAATTCCTCATCTGAAGAAGAGAATAAAAATAACCTCCTCTTTCTAATGAGGTGCTTGCAGGAGTCTTTCTACCTACTGGATCTTGAAAAGTATTGCTGGGATATACCTTAATAATCTGATGGAACAAATTGTGTCTATCTAAACAGCAAGATGTAACAAAATGTGTTTGTGATATTGTGAAATAGATATTTGGTCTTTCTTCCTGTTTCCTGGCACACAGCTCCTAAAACCCTTGGAATCTCCTGAGTGATTAGAGTGTCTTTTGTATGCTAATGAGAGGACTCATGGCTGGGAGTTCCTAGATCTCTTCAGGATGGGGGCTGGTCACCAGAAAGATCAAGTCATAATTAGAGGGTTGGGACTTTCAGTCCCACACTGGGGAGTGGAAAGGGATTGAAGGTTGAGTTGATCACCAGTGGCCAATAATTCAATCATGCCTAAGGAATGAAGCCTCCATAAATACCTAAAAGGCTGGATTTGGGGAGCTTCCAGATATCTGAACACGTGGAGGTTCCTGGAGGGTGGTGCTCTTAGAGAGGTATGGAAGCTCTGCGCCCTCCCCTGTACCTCGCCCTGTGTGTCTCTTCCATCTGATGACTGGGACTGTGAGCATGGCTGACTCCAGCTTGAGCCCTTACCACTTGCTGTGTCCTTGTGAGAGCTTTGCCCGTTAAGCTATAGAGTAACTAGGGTGAGGAAGTTAGGTCGGTAGAAAGGCACGAGCTGCTGATGTAAAGGAGTAGTGATTAAATACCAGTGTGGGGATAAGCCTGCCTGACCTGTGTCAATCCCGGAGCCAGTCACCTTAGGCTTGTTTACAAACCGCTGTGTAAAACTGAGCTCGGCCAGGAGATGGTGTTGAGAAGCTTGGCAGGTGCCTTTGGGTCGGCATCTGCCTGAACCAGCACCCTGTGTATAAGTCGTCACCCTGTGATAAAACTTTTTGCTTTGTCTCATGGAACGGCCTGTTGCCTTGTTCAGTCGGGAGACCACATCCCAGTTTGGTGGACCTTCTGCCCTTGGCCCACCTTCAGTTGGGGGTTTGTCTGTATCCTTTGCAATAAATGGAGAAATATAAAAAAGTGTTTCCCTGAGTTCTGTGAGCCCCTCAAGTAAATTAATCGAGTCCAAGGAGCAGGTGGTGAGAATCCCAATTTATAGCCGGTCAGTCAGACGAACAGGTCACAACCTGGGGCTTGCAACTGGCACCTGATGTGGAGGTGGGCTTGTGGGACTGAGACCTCAATGTATGGGATCTCCTGGTAGGCGGTGTGGGAATTGAATTGAGTCAGAGGACACCCAGCTGGCATCTGCTGCAGAATTGACTGGTTGGGGCGTGTGTGGGGGGTCCCCCCATGTGGTGTCAGAAGTACCATGTTGAGTAGTGATGGGAAAATGGAACAGTTTGGTCAGGCTCCCCACGCCTCAGAGCCGGTTCAGGGTGGTTCGGTAAGCATTGTGTTTGTGGGTGGAGTAAGTGCACCTGCAAGGTGGTGCTGCTTTGGTTGGTGTTTTACTGCTTCGCTTGCCCGCCCTGCGTGGCCATGTTTTTCCAGACCTGCAGCTTCCAAGGACCGTGTGGCCGGTTGCCTAGCTTATAGACCTGCATGAAGCAGTCTGGTGACCCAGCCTGGCATGTGAAGGGTTTGTGACACAGTCTGTGAATGGGCTTGAGGGGTCTGGGAGTTCCAGACCCAGCCCTAGCTCAACCATCAGCCCAGTCGGTGCAGGATTACTGGCAGGTAAAAGAGCGGCAATAACTAGCGTGGTCACCTAGCTTTACAGTTGGCATCACGAAGAGGATTAAGAGCTAGGCAATTGGCGCTGTGAAGATTCCAGGCCTAGGCCTTAGCCTTAGCCTCGCCTAGCCAGAAAAGTGGTGTGCGAATTGAGTGGAAAACATTTTTTCTCCTTTTAGTAATTTATACTTATTTTTCCTGAGACCTTAGGATGCCCTTATCTTCTCATCTCAGTCCCATGTTCTGAATTCTGGGCCTTTTTTTTTCTTCCATTATCCCTTTGGTTATTTCTTCTGACCTGTTTGTTCTGCTCTCAGAAGGAAGACAAACTCTGCTTTTGATTACGCTTGAGATAACGATGCACGAAGGGAATGTGGTCCCACAGAAGTGGAGGGATAAAATTCTTCCCTACCCATCATCATCGTTTTAACTGCTTGTTCAATTAATGTTTAAAAATCATCCGAGACAGCTTCGTTGTCATTTGTGAGCTGTAAGGAGATTCCCACTAACATAAAAGCCCTCTCTAGATTTAATGTCTATTAGTATTTCCTCAGTCAATTAAACTTCCTGCTATTAAACAATGAAATACCACCTCCCAAGTGCAGTGTGAGGGTAAGACAGACACACATGGGTTTCTGCAGGCTCATAGCCCTCTGATGGGCAGACAGTGGCCTTCCAAAGATGCCCACGTCCTAATCTCCAGAACCCATGCATGCTACCTTACATGGCAAAGGAGAATCAGGTTGCAGATCGAAGTAAGGTTGCTAATCAGCTGACTTTAAAATAGGGAGATTATCTTTTCAGCGAATGGTACTGGGAAAAATGGATATTTACATGCAAAAGAGTGAAGTTGGACCCTTATCTTTTACCATATAGAAAAATTAGCCAAATGGATCAAAGGCCTAAATATAAGACCTGAACCTGTAAAGCTCTTAGAAAGCAGGGAAAGCTTCATGACATTTGATTTGGAACGTTTTCTTGGATATGACACCAAAAGCATAGGCAATGACAGTAAAAGTAGATAAAGTAGACTTCATTAATATTAAAAACTTCCGGGCACCAGAGGACACAGTTGACAGTGAAAAAGCAATCTACAGAATGGGGGAAAATATTTGCAAGTCTTATATCTGATAAGGGGTTCATATCCAAAAATATATAAAGAATTACAATGAAACAACAAAAAAAAACTTGATTAAAAAAAATGGGCAAAGGGTGAGACCAAGGTCATGGGGTTTGCATCCCCATACTGGCCAGCTGCCAAAAAAAAAAAAAGGCAAAGGACTCGAATAGACATTTCTTTAAAGAAGATACACAAATGGACATTAGGACATGAAAAGATACTCAGCATCACTCATCATCAGGGAAATGCAAATCACAACCAGTATGAGACATGGCCTCACGTCCATTAGAATGGCTACTATGAAGAAAACAGAAAATTACAAGAATTGGTGAAGATGTGGAGGAACTGGAACCCTTGTGAACCATTGGTGGGGTGTAAAATAGTGAAGCCACTGTGGAAAACAGTATGGAGATGCCTAAAAAGTAAACAATAGGGCCGGCCCATGGCTCACTCAGGAGAGTGCGGTGCTGATAACACCAAGGCCACGGGTTCGGATCCTACATAGGGATGGCCGGTTTGCTCACTAACTGAGCGTGGTGCTGACAACACCAAACTAAGGGTTGAGATCCCCTTACTGGTCATCTTTAAAAATAATAATAATAAAAAATAAAAAAAATAATAAAATAAATAAACAATAGAATTATCATATGATCCAGCAATCCCACTTCTGGGCATATCCCCAAAAGAATTAAAAGCAGAGTCTCAAAGATATCTCGAGATCCCCTTACTGGTCATCTTTAAAAATAATAATAATAAAAAATAAAAAAAATAATAAAAAAAATAAACAATAGAATTATCATATGATCCAGCAATCCCACTTCTGGGCATATCCCCAAAAGAATTAAAAGCAGAGTCTCAAAGATATCTCCACACCCATGTTTACAGCAGCATTATTCATAGTGGCCAAAAGGTGGAAGCCACACAAGTGTCTGTCAACAGATGACTGGATAAACAAAACATGGTCTATCCATACGAAGACATATTGTTCAGCCTTAAAAAGGAATGGCATTCTGACACACAGGACAACATGGGTCAACCTTGAGGACTTTATGCTGCGTGAAATAAACCAGTCATAAAATGTCAAATACTGTGTGATTCCATTCGTAGGAGGTCCCTAGAGTGATCAGATTCATAGACACAAGGAGTGGAGTGGTGGGTGCCAGGGGCTGGGGAGGGGGCGGGGAGTTGGTATGTAATGAGGACAGAGTTTCAGTTTGGGAAGGTGAAACAAGTTCTGGACATGGATGGTGATGACGGTCGCTGAATGTACTTAATGCCGTTGATTGTACAGTTGCAGTGTTTAAAATGGTAAACTTCATGCTTTGTGTCTTTACCACATTTATTATTTTTTAAAAAAATCCCAGGGTCCTTAAAACTGGAAGAGCGAGAAAAGAGGTCAGAGTGACAGAACGTGAAAAGGACTCAACCCACCTTTGCTGGCTTTGAAGATGGAGGAAGGGGCCAGGGTCCAGGGAACACCCCTGCAGCCTCCAGAGAGGAGTGAAGCCCTGCTGACCCCCTAATTTTAGCCCAGGAAAGCCCACGCCAGACTTCTGACCTGCAGAGCTGTGAGAGGATAAGTTTGTGTTGTCTTAGGCCACTGAGTCTGTGGTAACCGTGACAGCAGCCCTAGGACACCAGTCTCCTGCACTGCCAGGTCGGCATGGCAGGGAAGTCTCTCTGCGTGTGTCCACCACAGGGTCAGTGTTTTTTCTTTCCTCCCCTGCAAGGTCAGTACTGGGTACCCAGAAGGTTCTCACCTGATCTCACCTGATTTAGTGAAGGCGTGAGTGAACCGAGCTGGTCAGTGATACTAGTGAGATAGTTGTTTCTCTTCAAATCAGTCTGTGCCCCTCAGTGAGGGACTCTGGGAGGAGAAGTCCCTGACCTTCCGTTCACCCTCGGCGTGGGTCAGTGCTCCCATCAGCTCGCCAGAGCAGATAACTGTGAACGGGGCTTGGTTTTAGGAAAGGTGATCAAGAGACTCAGCTCAAGAGTCAGCCTGGGCTCAAACCCTGGCCTCACCCTTCCTGCCTCTGGGACCCTGCCTGGCATGTGGCTCATTCTTGGGTCATTCACATTTTGGTAAACACTGGCTGCTGCTCTCAGTGGGGAAAGCCAGCTTGCCGGCCTTCTGCCTTCACATAGTCAGTGAATGTGTTAGTGGGTTAAGAAGTCTTTGCCGATACCACTGATGTCAGATGAAGGGTCTGAGAGGCCCAATAGTCAGCCTCAACCCACCCTGTCCTCTTACCAGGTTCTTGACGCTGCCACAAAGAATTCAAGAGCAGAGTCACAGTAGAAAGTGAGAACAGGTTTAATAAAATGAGTAAGAGATACAGATTTCACAGAGAGAGTGTGGCATAGCTCCAGGGACAGAGCAGGGCCCACACCAAGTTTAATGTAAAAGTAAGAAATGTACACTTGAAGTTTAGTACAGAGTGCAGGCTGGCTCAAGAGAATGAGCTTGCTAAAAGTAAGTTTGATGCAAGGTAAAGCATACACACCTCAGCCAGCCAAGTGTGGGTTGGCCCCAGGAGAGAGAGCAACAACCCTGCCCTCTGCTGGGATTTGGCTTTTATAGTTTCATTGTCTGATACATATTCATGCTAACTAATGAATATTCAGTTGAGAGTGGTTCCCTGTTATGTAACAGTCTGGCACATGCTCCATTGGACTCTTTTTGGAGCTTATTCATTGGTCAAATTCTATCACATGCTTTAGACATATTCAAGAATATTCTGTGTTCTCTAGCTCCCCTAGTGGGAGGTCATTTAGAGTATCAACTCCTTTCCACTGAGCATGCTCGGCTGCCAAGGTTATATAACATTTCTCTACAGAGCATGCCCAGCCACAGGATTCGCATAAGCCAGTCCCTTGTGGTCTCAGTTTCCCCATGCTGTTGCCAAAAATAGGTCTAACTAGCAATAGCAGCTTTCCTCTAGGGGAGGGCATATATGAGGGGGCTGAGACCTAAGGGAAAGGCTTGAAACCCGAGCCAGTGGAAACTGAGCACCTTCTATCTCACACTAGAGGAAGGTGGTATCACACTATATTTTTAATTTGCTTCTCACTTATTATGCATGGGGGAACCAGCTTTGCATTTATTTAGGAACAATCTGTGTTTTTGTCTGTGCTGTCTATAATATTTGCTTACCTTTTCTCCATTTTTCCATTCGTTTTTTTACTTTGTTTATGGTGGGAATTTTTTTTTTTTTTCCCTTCAGAATTTCAGAGTTTTGGTGTGGTTTAATTAATCTTTCTCCTTATAGTTTCCTGGGAGTGGCCTGTTCATTCTGAGATTTTTAAAAAGTTCTCCCATATTTCCTTCGTATATTTCTTAAAATTTTTTCTGAGGTTTATTTTGATTCAAACTAGCAGCTATTTGTCTCACCACCATTCACTGAATAACCCATCTTCTCAGCATTGACCTTAAATGTCACCTTTGTTGTGTACTAGATTTCCATACATATTTGGGTCTTCCTGAATCTTCTGTTTTGTTCCATTGGTCACCTTGTCTGGTCATATACCAGTACTGCATGGATTTAATCATTGTAGGGTTTTTTTTTTTAAATAAAAGATGTAATTTACATGTAATAGAATACACTCATTTGAAGCATAAAGTCTGTTGGCAAACACATAGGCCAGTGTACCTGCCACCCCAGTCAAGGGAGAGGACATTATCATCACCCCAGAAAGTTTCCTTGTGTCCTCCCCAACCCTGAAACCGCCCCCAACCTCAGACAGCCACTGATCTGATTTCTGTCACCACTGATGAGTTTCATCTCTTCTAAAACTCCATCCAAGTGGAATCAGAGTTTGTAGGCTTATGTGTTGGATTCTTTTCCTCCTCCTCCTCTTTCTTTTTGGCAAATTTTTTGTGTGGTAAAATAGACATATAATTTACCTTCTCAGCCATCTTTAAGTGCACAGTTCTGTGGCATCAAGTACATTCACACTGTTGTGCAGCCGTCACCACCATCCATCCCAGAACTTTCTTATCTTTGTGAACTGAAACTCTGTCCCCATTAAACACCAACTCCCCATTCTCCTTCCCTAGCCCCTGGCAACCACCTTTTTACCTTCTGTCTCCATGAATTTGGCTATTCTCAGGACCTCATATAAGTGGAATCATACAGTATTTGTCCTTTTGTGGGTGGCTTATTTCACTCAGCATGGTGTTCTCAAGGTTCATCCATGTGGTAGTGTGTGTCAGAATTTCCTTCCTTTTTAAGGCCAAATAAAATCCCCCTGTGTGGGTAGACAGATTTTGCTTATCCATTTATCTGTTAATGGACACTCGGAGTGTTTCCATCTTTGGCTACTGTGAATAATGCTGCTATGATCACGGGTATACAAATATCTCTTCCAGACCCTGCTTTCAATTGTTTTGTGTATATATTCTGTATTAGTCCGTTCTCTGTTGTTTATAATATACAAAACTGGGTAGTTTATGAAGAAATGAAATTTATTTCTTATAGTTTTGGAGGTTGGGGAGTCCATAGAACAGGGGGCATGTCTGGTGAGGGTCTTCTTGGTGGGGGCTCTGTGCAGAGTCCCATGACAACACAGGGTGTCACATGGTGAGAATGGCAATTAATATTCTCACTTCTCCTTTATAAAGCCATCAGGACTGTTCCCTGATAACCCATTAAACCATTAACCCATGACTCTGTGAGTGGATTAATCCATTCATGAGGGCACAGTCCTCACAATCCAATCACCTGTTAAAGGTCCCACCTTTCTTTTCCTTTTTTTTTTTTTTTTTAAAAAAAAAGATGACCGGTAAGGGGATCTTAACCCTTGACTTGGTGTTGTCAGCACCACGCTCTCCCAAGTGAGATAACCGGCCATCCCTATAAAGGATCCGAACCTGTGGCCTTGGTGTTATCAGCACCGCACTCTCCTGAGTGAGCCACGGGCCGGCCCAAGGTCCCACCTTTCAAACACCATAATAGGATTTCCCACCCTTTCAACACTGTTACAATGGGGGTCAAGCTTCAGTGGATTCGGGGGGCATTCAATCCACAGCATACACAGAAGTAGAACTGCTGGATCGTATGGTTATTTTGTTTTTATAGTTTGAGGAATTGCTGTACTGCTTTCAAAAGCAAGGGCACCATTTTACATTCCCACCAGCAGTGCACCAGGGTGGCAGTTTCTCTGCTCCCTCATCAACACCTGTTAGTTTCTTTTTTTTTTATATGTTAGCCATCCTGATGGGTCTGAGGTGATCAAATGCTTCTATATTTTTGATTAAACTTTTTATTTTGAGATAATTGTAGATTCACAGTTGTAATTTCTTGCAGTTGTAAGAAATAAAACAGAGATCCTTTGTAGCACTTTCTAGTTACCCCTAATGGTAACATCTTGCAAAACAGTAGGATAGTATCACAGGATGCTGACCATCAACCCAGTCCAGATACAGATCACTTTCATCATCTCAAGGATCCCTCAGGCCATTCTTTTATGGCCACATACACTTCCCCACACCCCACACCCTCTGTAACCCCTGGCAACCACTAATCTGTCCTCCATTTCTATAATTTTGTCATTTCCAGAATGTTATATGGCAGTCTCCCCTTATTCTCTGGGGCTATATTCCAATACCCCCAGTAGATGTCTGAAACTGCAGATAATACCAAACCCTATGCAAGGGGAGTTCAAAAAGTTCATGAAGAAATGGAATTAAGAGATAAAAATAAAAAAATACAAGCCTTATTTCTCAACATAAGCTCCCCCAAGTTCAAGACACTTTTGTAAACAATGATACCAGCCATTTAGTCCATCCCTAAAGAACTGAGGGTCCTGGGAATTTAAACATGTGAACACAATCTTTTTTACATTATTAACTGAAGAAAAATGGGTGTCTTGTGGAGTATACATAAAGCAGATGTATTTCACAGGGCCTGGTTTTTCAAAGCCCTGCAGTTTCAGGTTTGGCCTAGCTTATTAAAAGTACATATAAAATGTTGACCTTGCAAAAGACAGGAAATTTTCCCCAGGCTATAGTCTCTGATGTAAGATAAAGAATTGTAACACAGCAAAGTTACTGGTTCAAAGACAGACAAGTTACTGATTGATATGTAAAGATACTGGGAAATTGCTGTAAGAAGAGAGTGTTTGCTAAAATCAAGCGTTTGTTGGTGGATCGACTTAACTTCTTGCAAATTGCATTATGGAATGTCATCTTGCTTGTCTTACTGAATGTTACCAGCTTCGATTGTTAAACTTGTTAAATTGTACTTAGCAAAAACCCCACCTATGTTCTCTTGCTGAAACTTCCTGGTCTGGAGAATAAATGCAGGAAGAGAACCCTAATTCGGGGTTAATATCCCAAATGAAGAAATGCCTCTCTCTTGAGGGTTCTGGGAGAATAACCCCTTTTCGGGGCTTCTCACTGCTCAGAAGAGATGAGCTTTGAGTAATCTTTGGTGGCTCCATCACCCAGGGGAAAAGGGGTGACAAATCCGTGGGAGGCAAAGCAACAATGTCCCTTAAAGATTTTTTAAGATTAGGAAACAAAAAGAAGTCAGAAGGAGCCAAATCAGGACTGTAAGGTGGGTGCCTAATGATTTCCCACTGAAATTCTTGCAAAATTGCTCTTGTTTGGTGAGAGGAATGATCAGGAGCATTCTCATGGTGGAGAAGGACCCCTCTGGTGGAGTCTTTCTGGGCATTTTTCTGCTAAAGCTTT
Source organism: Galeopterus variegatus (assembly GCF_000696425.1). Lineage (NCBI taxonomy): Eukaryota > Metazoa > Chordata > Mammalia > Dermoptera > Cynocephalidae > Galeopterus > Galeopterus variegatus. The sequence goes on along the minus strand of NW_007728269.1, from coordinate 268,591 downwards.
GGCTGACTTTCTCAAAACACTCTCATAATAAGCAGATGTTATCGTTCTTTGGCCTCCAAAATGTCATCAAGCAAAATGCCTTGAGCATCCCCCCAAACTGTGGCCAGGACCTTTGCTCTTGACTGGTCCTCTCTTGCTTTGACTGGACCACTTCCTCCTCTTGGTAGCCATGGCTTTGGTTGTGCTTTGTCTTTAGGCTTGTACTGGTAAAGCCATGTTTCATCTCCTGTTACAGTTCTTTGAAGAAAGGCTTCAGGATCTTGATCTCACTTGTTTAACATTTCCATTGAAAGCTCTGCTCTGTCTGTAGCTGATCTGGGTGCAACAGTTTTGGCACCTATCAATCAGAAGTTTGTTCAACTGTAACTTTTCGGTCAGAATTGTGTAAGCTGAACCAGTTGAGATGTCTCTGATGTTGGCTACTGTTTCTGTTGTTAATCGTCAGTCCTCTTCAATTAGGGCATAAACAAGATTAATTATTTTCTTGCAAATCAGTGTGGATGATCTGCTGTTGCAGGCTTATCTTCAACATTGTCTCGTCCCCAGTTAGAATGAGTTATCCATTTGTAAAGTGATGGTTTCTTTGGGGCATAGTTCCTGTAAACTTCCTGTAAAGCATCGATGATTTCACCATTCTTCCACCCAAGATTCACCATAAACTTGATGTTTGTTCTTGCTTCAATTTTAGCAGAATTCATGTTGCTGTCCTAGGGGCTCTTTTCAAATTGATATCTTATCCTTCCTAGTGCCTCAAACTAGATCTTTTTCAGACATGTTGTTATGAGTTTATTTTGGTACAAAAAAATTTTTGAAATTCATGCATAGTTTTTTTCATAATACACATTTTCCAAGAACTTTTGGAAGAACCATTGCATATACCATGTTTTTTCTACACATACCTATTTATGATAAAGTTTGTAAGTTAGGTACAGTAAAAGATTAACAACAATAACAATAGTAAAATAGAACAATTATAACAATATGTCAGCATCACTACTCTTGAACTTTGGGGCCATTATTAAATAAAATAAGGGTTACTTGAACACAAGCACTGCAACACCGTGATAGTCAATCTGATAACCAAGAAGGCTATTAAATGATTAATGGGATTCCATCACACTACTCAGAGTGGTGCACTGTTTAAAACATATGAGTCACTTTTTCTGGAATTTTCCATGTAATATTTTTGAAACTTAGTTGAATGTGGGTAACTGAAACTGTGGAAAGTGAAACCATGGATGAGGGGGACTGTTGTGCAAATGGAACCATGAAGTTTGTAACCTTTTGGGATTGTTTTTTTTTTTTTTTTTGCTCAGCATAATTCTGTCATCCAGGGTGTAACGTGTCAATAGTTTGTTCCCTTTTATTGCTGGGAACTATCACCAGGCTACTGTAGTAACAAAGGCACAAGGCCCTGTGGGGAGTTCCGTGATGTGGATGAACAAGTTTTTTAACCATTCACCCTATGAAGGACATCAGGGCTCTTTCAAGTTTTTGGCTGTCAAAGATGAAGCTGCTATGAACATTTTTGCATAGGTTTTTGGGTGGACATAAATATTCACAAATGGGGTAGCTCTGTTTTTTCCTTTACGGTCTGTCTCTTTCCAGTCTTTTAATTCCTTTTCTTGTCTTATTGCAGTGGTTAGAACTTCCAGCACTACGTTGAGGAAGAGTGGTGATAGCAAACATCCTATCCTGACCTTAGGAAGAAAGATTCAATCTTTCACCATTAAGTATATGTCACCGGTGGGCTTTTTTGTAGATGCTTGTTTTGGTCTGGACTGCTATAACAAAAATACCATAGACTGGGTGACTTAAACAACAAACATTTATTTATCACAGTTCTGGAGGCTGAAAAGTCCAATATCAAGGTGCTGGCAGATCTGGTGTCTGGTGAGGGTCTGCTTCCTGGTTTGCAGACAGCCACTTCCTTGCTGTGTCCTCACATGACACAGAGAGAGATCATTTCCCCGTGTCTCTTCTTATAAGGACACTAATCCCATTCATAGGGCTCCACCCTCATGACCTAATCACTTCCCAAAGGCTCCACCTTCTAATACCATTGTGTGGGGGATCAGGGCTTCAACATACAAATTTGGGGGTGGGGGCGACAAACACTGAGTCCATGGCAATGCTCTTTGTCAAGTTGGGGAAGTTGATCTGTCCTGCTGTCTCCATTTATGTCCCTGTACCCTTCCTCTTTTATAATGTAATTGTCTTAAATATTTCCTTGACTCCTACCTTCATAAACCGTGCAGTGATGTTGTCATAGCCAGCCTGCACATGGCTCCTCGTGGTCCTCACGTCTTCGCATCTGCCTGTGCAGCCCCTCTCACATGGGACAAGGCGGACCTGTGCAACCTAGAGGAGGCTGAGATGGTGGGGTGTGACTCCCCTACCAGGTCACAGGGGACGTGGCAGTTTCTGCCTTGTTCTCTTAGATCATGTGCTCTGAGGGAAGCCAGCAGCCTGTCATGAGAACACTTGAACAGCCCTGTGGCCAGGAACCGGGGCCTCCTGCCGGTGGCCATGTGAGCGTGCCGTGTTGGAAACAAATCCTCCAGCCTCAGCAGAGCCTGGCCGACATCTTGGCTAAAATCTCATGAGAGACCGTGAGCCAGAAACACCCAGCTAAGTCACTCCCAAATTCCTGACTCTTGGAAACAGTGTGAGACAATAAACATTTAGGGCCGTTTTAGGCCACTTAGTTTTGGGATAATTTACAGGGCAGCAATAGATAACTTATTTGCGGTGTCTGAATTTCTTATTTGAATCCAGCAAAGCACGGGCCTGGGCCCCTAGTCGTCAGTGTTGCTAAACTGATGGGAGCACCCTGATACCGTCTGGGGAGAGGCAGTGATGAGGCCCCCTCCATATTTATCAAGATGTCTCAGATGCCCTTTAACGCCACAGCTCTACCTCTGAGGATTTATCCTAGATACACTTGCATGTGTTCTGAAAGGAGACAACCTAAATATCCATCCACAGGGAGCTGGTTCGATACATTGCAGAACGTCTCTGCAAAGGAACTGGACAGCTTAAAAAGAACAGCTACCGCCTGGGAACCATCGCCGGGGCCGGGCTACAGCATTAACAAAGGCACGAGGCCCTGCGGGGAACCGTGTGGTTCTTTCCAGCAGGGTTGGAGATGCCTGTGTCTTGTGATGCATCATTTATGCTCCTGGGTGTGCACCTGAGAGATGCTCCCATACACGTGCCCTTGGCCGTTCACAGCAGCATTGCTTTTATAAACTTTTAATTTTGAATTAATGTTAGATTTACAGAGAAGTTGCAAATTTAATATAGAGAATTCTTGCATACTCTCTGTCTGGTTTTCCCCAGTGATTAACATCTTACTTAACCACGTACATTTATTAAAACTAGCAACTAGCATTGGTATATAACAAACACTTAACTAAATGACAGACTTTATTTGGATTTAGTTAATTTTTTCATGAATGTTCTTTTCCAGGATCCCTCCTGCTTTTTTTTTGGTGGCTGGCTGGCACAGGGATCCAAACCCGTGACCTTGGGCTATAAGGCTGCACTCTAACCATCTGAGCTAACTGGCCGGCCCTCTTCCAGGATCCAATCTAGGATTCCACATCACATTTAGAAAAGTATTTTTTTTCCTTAAAAAAATAGGTTTATTGTGACCGGTGTGCTCACAGCGCTCACTGGCTGAGCGCGGTGCGGCGGTCTCAAAAAGGACAAAAAAAAAAGGTTTATTGAGACATAATTTGCATACTATGTAATTCACCTACTTACCATGTAGAATTCAATGGCTTTTAGTGTATTGACAGAATTGTTACTGAAGCAAACTTGGGTCCGCTCACCCAAGCGCAGCTAATTCAAGACACTGACACTGGACTGTAGTTGGAGAGATAGGTGTTTAATTACAAGGACAAGTAATTGGAGCAGGGGTAGCTAATGCTGAAAAGCTCTGTGAAAGCTTATAAGCAAGAATTTTTTTTTTTAAAGATGACCAGTAAGGGGATCTTAACCCTTGACTTGGTGTTGTCAGCACCACGCTCTCCCAAGTGAGCTAACCGGCCATCCCTATATAGGATCCGAACCCGTGGCCTTGGTGTTGTCAGCACCACACTCTCCCGAGTGAGCCACGGGCCGGCCCTAGCAAGAATTTTTAAAAGATAAATGTGTGGGTTGGTGTTGGAGCTGGGTGAGTAGCCTGTGGACAGCTCTGATTAGTCGAATCTCAGAAGATGAAGGAAGAGCTCTGGGGTCCTGCGCATCAGTCTTATGGCTCTAGTCACTCTGACGCCCTTGTAGTCCACATCTGGTCAGCATTCTCATCTAGTGGGAAAACTCAGGTCTCATTCCTTGTGAAAACATCTCAAGGATGCATGTCATGATAGTGTCCTTGGCCCTTGGAGTCTGGTGGCTCCCTCCTTGTTGCCAGTGCTACGTCCTGAGCTCAGCCCTTCTTTGTGCTCCCTTCCTTGGTGGCTAGTGAGACTCAGTTCCCCAACTGTCAGCTGGAGAGCCCAGTTCCCAGATTGTACATAGCTTTAGTTTGGGGGACCGAGGCCACAGCTCACTTTCATCTAATTTTTTTTTTTTTGCGGCTGGCCGGTACCAGGATCTGAACCCATGACCTTGGTGCTATAAGGCTGTGCTGTAACCAATTGAGCCAACCAGCCAGCCTCATCTAAGTTTTGAGGGACTTCATTGAGGAGGGGGTACCTGCTCGGTTTAAGAGTTATAGAAATATCACCACTGTCTAATTCCAGAACATTTTCATCAACCTGAAAAGAAACCCCACAACAACCTATTAGCAGTCACTTCCCATTGCCCCTGCCCCCAGCCCTGGCGACCACTAATCAATCTACCTGTCTCTCTGGATCTGCTTGTTCTGGATATTCCATGTAAATAGAATTGATAATATGCGGTCACTTGTGACTGGCGTCTTTTACTTAGCATAATGCTGAGAAACTTTTATTTTAAAAATTTTTATTCGGGACTTTATTTTTTTGAGCAGTTTTAAGTTCACAGCGCAATTGAGAAGGTGCAGAGATTTCCCATGTGCCTGCACCTGTCCCCACACATGCACTGTCTTCCCCGCTATCAACTCTCTCACTGGAGTGGTATGTTTGTTACAACTGATGGACCCATGTTGACATGTCATTGTCACATAAAGCCCACAGTTTACATCAGGGTTCACTGTTGGTGTTGTACATTCTGTGGGTTTTGACAAATGTACAGTGCCATGTATCCACCATCACAGTGTCATACAGGACAGTTTCACTGCCCTAAAAATCCTCTGTGCTCCGCCTATTCATCCCTCCCCCTGAAAAACGCATTGGTTTTAATAGCAAAAAGCTGGAAATAATCTAAAGATCCATCAATAGATGAATGGCTAAACAGATTTTGATATATTCATGTGCTAGTACTCAGCTATGAATATGAGCGATTTAGAGCTACATCTGTCATCTTGGATGGATTGCAAAAATACTATTGAACAAGATAAGCCAGCTGCAGAAGGACCCATGATTGCCAATAACTCTAATAATATTGATGGCAGTGGTGGCCAGCACTTAGCTGAGTGGTGACCATGTGCCGAGCATGGTTCTCTTTTATAGAGATTGCTAATTCATGCACGAAGTAGAGACCATTATTTATACCAGGTGTTAAAATTAGCACAATAACACAACATACTATTTACAGAAGCATGCGTATACAACAAATGTGTAAAACATGCCAAAAGATGATAAACGCTAAGTTCAGGGCAGTGGTTATCTGTGGGGTGGGAAGGGAGAGGGTGGAATCTGGAGAGGGTGGAAGGGGCTTGGACCACATCTGTCATGTTTGTCGTCTTAAGCTGGGTGGTGGACGCGCGTGTTCTTATTCTCTATCTGTGGTGTGCCTGATACATTTCATGATAATTAAAAAAAGCAAGATTACTGCAGAACGGTGTACAGGGTGAGCTGTATTTGGGTTTTTAAATGATTCATAAACATATGCTTGCAGATACGTGCACCAGCCCTGGATAGAAGCACAAGGAATCCTCAGTAGACCTGCGCTTTGGGGAGAGGTCCTGAGGGCTGGGGAGGTGAGGCAGAGGGGAGAAATGATTTCCCCTGATACCTTTTTTTTTTGTCTTTTTTTTTTACTGACCCGTAACGGGATCGCAACCCTCGGTGTCGCACCCGTACCGGGGACCGGCAACGGGATCGCAACC
>NW_007728269.1:247748-262382 GCF_000696425.1 Galeopterus variegatus | reverse complement strand
GTCTTTTTTTTTTACTGACCCGTAACGGGATCGCAACCCTCGGTGTCGCACCCGTACCGGGGACTGGCAACGGGATCGCAACCCTCAGTGCCGCGCCCGCACCGCGCTCAGCCAGTGAGTGGGAACCGGTCTCCACATGGGATCCGAACCCTTGGCGGGAGCGCCGCCGCGCTCCCAAGCGCACACTCTCCAGTGCGCCACCGGGCCGGCCCCCGCTGATACCTTTTGAATTTTGTACCACATGTGTTATCACCTATTAATTAAAAAAATAATCCAGCCTATATTTGCATATTCCCTTTTGCTTTGCCTGGCAATTTCCCATGCAGGACCTCGTTGCCCCCACAGAGGTCCTGGGGCTTCAGTGGTCATTAGTGCGTGTTTCAGAGGAGAGCAGTGAGGAGCAGAGAGGCTCCTGGTTCCTGGACTGGTGGTTGGTGCAGGCCCTGCATCAGGTTGGCTGGTTCTCAGATGAGGTTCCTGTTGCCCTGGACAGTAAAGCTCAGTGGGATGGTCACCCCAGGTGCACGGTGCCCTCCCTCTGGGCATTGAGTGTCCTGACAAGCTGCCGCAGAGGTGGCCACATGCAGGGCTTGGGCAATGCTGCAGCATGGCCCCTTTCTAATAAGGTGGTCATGGTCGCTGGGAGCAGGGGGCATGTGCTCAGTGCTACATGGCTATGCAGTGGCTACTGCAGCGGCTTCAGCTGCCCACTGCGTCCCCTGACGTCACACAGCTGGAGGTTAGGGGTAGGCTTATTCTTCAGGACTAAAGGTTTATTATGTGCTCAAGCGTTAGCAGGCACAGGGATCACCTGGAGGGCTTGTTAACACACAGATGGCTGGACCCTGCCGGAGTTTCTGACACGGCAGGGGAGAGGGAGGTGGGCTGGGTTTGGATGTAGAACTTGCATTTCTATTTTTTTTTTTCCTTTTTGTCTTTTTTACTGACTGGCAATGGGATCGCAACCCTTGGTGTTGCGCCCGCTCCGTGCTCAGCCAGTGAGCGGGAACCGGTCTCCACATGGGATCCGAACCCTCGGCAGGAGCGCCGCTGCGCTCCCAAGTGGCGCACTCTCCAGTGCGCCACCGGGCCAGCCCCAGAACTTGCATTTCTAACCAGTTCCCAGGTGATTTGATGCTGCTGCTGCCAGGCCAGGGACGCACTTTGACCACATGTCCTTAGGGCCGCCTCTTGTGTAAATTGTGGACTAACGGAGCCATAGGGGACTGTGCACACAGCAGGTATACCAGCTGCCCTGCCACCAAAGACCCTGGGGGCCTGTGACTTTAGCACTGTTGTCTGCTGCCCATCCCTTGCCCCAGTTGACTGTGGGTCAGAATTACGTGGAGCAGTTTCTGAAACTTCCCTTCAGACTCAACGCAGTGTGTTGAAAATGCAGATTCCCAGGCTTCCTTCCCCTTAAACCCAAATTCTGGGAGGAGGCCTGGGAGTCCGCCTGTCTCACAGTCACTCCCTGCTGAACTCAGGGAAGTGGGATGGCAGGCTCCAAGGCCAAGGACAGCTGCTGCCGCTGCATACCTTCAGCTTCATGTAAGCTCACAGCCGTGTGGGTCTGGGAAGCACGCTTCCAAACGCGGTCTGTGGCTGCGAGACTCCTGGTCTCGACCTTCGTTTGCTTGGCCTTTGGATGGAAAGGAGGGGGCTGCCCAGTTCTCACTGGCAGGGAGCGGCTGTGGGAGAAAACCCACCATCACTGGGGTCAGGAGCCATGTCGTGGAATCTGGTCACAAGCAGCAGAAGCTGATTCGCTCCACAAGAGACCGTGTTGGGGGGCTCTGGGGAACTCAGCCGCAAGTGGAAGAGTTTAACTGGGGGGCCTGGGAAGGAAGGGCCCAGGGCAGCTCTGCGCCCAGGTGAGGACTCAGCCTTCAGGACAACTTGCTCCAGCCACCTGTGGGCCCCCGGGGACAGCATCTGGTTCCTCTGAGCCTCGGTTTTCTCCTTGGTAAAGAGGATCATCATCTTGGTGGTACTTCATGGGATTCTCATGAGAATTAAAGCCGATGCCCATGTCACATGCTCTCTAAGCTATGGAGCCTTTTATAAATGTCAGGTCCTCTCTATCTGAAAGCCAGAGGTTCCTAGATCTTGGTTCTCCTGGTCCCAGTCAAGGGAATTAAGGTGACCAAGATTAAGTCTGAATTATGTCTTCCTTTTCCACAACCCTGAGGAGATCCAGCCAGGAGGAACCCCCCTCATCCAGCCTCCTAACCCCCCGCCTTGCACAAGTGACTTTGGAAGGGGACAGGGAGAGGGAGTAGAGGGAGTGTCTGTCATCCAGGGAAGATTCTGGCCCAGCGACAGTTCCCAGGGCACCTGATTGGGTTCTCTTGTGTGCAAATGGGCTTAGCCATGGGGTTGTGTGGCAAACCCTGGCTCTCCACCTGCAGTGGACCTTGGCAAGACTTAGTTTCCTCATCTGTGAAGTGAGCTCTTAGTTTCTAACCCCAGGACTGTCTGGCGCTCAGCAGGTGCAGTGCTCTGAACAGTGCTGGCCCAGAGAGAGCTCTGGTGGCTTTGCTGCTACTCCTGGCCTGTCCCGCCTCTTAGGTCCATGCACAGACATAAGCTGACCTCTGCCTGGTGCTGTGATCTCCTCCTTGAAGCTTCAAGGCCGTCTGCTCCTCCTGCTATCTGGGTTCTGGGGTTTGGAGAGCACGTTTAGGTCTATTTTTGTGCCCATCCTGGGCAGGGAAGACTGCAGGTGGGCAAAGCCAGGATGGCTTGCCTTCTAGGGGCACCAGAACAGGGTGTGGATGGCCAGTGAGTTATCTCTATGCAGTCCTGTTAACCTGGTCATTCCCTGACCTCTGCCCCTGCGCCCCCTTTGTCCCTCCACTGACAGGGCCCAGGGCATGCAGGGCTGCCTGGCTGTCTTGCCCCATGGACACGGGCAGGGCTGCGGCTCTACCTTTGATTCCTGGACATGTGCTGCATCTTTGAGCAGAGGCAGCAGCAGCAGCAGCAGCGTGAGGAGAGTGGAACAGAGGCCCCCTAGGAGCCTCAGCTGCCTGCACCTGACCACCCCTGCACATTGTTGGATTGTCTGCGACTTCTCTTGTCTGAAACTAAAGCATCCGGATGTCCAGTTGACGTCTGGCCTGGTAAGTAGCAGCACCGAGGATAGCCCTGTGAGGTCAGTCCCAGATCTGAGGAGCTACTTGCTCCCCTGGGGTGTGTCTGGGGGGGTGACTCAAGCACACGCTCACACTCACGGAATGCCACAGCCTGCTTGTGAAGGGTCCTGAGAAGGCGGGCTGCTGTTCCCACCAGCCAAGGAGTCCCACAAACGTTCACTATTGCTGTGAATGCGCCAGTCCCGCGGGCAGAGGGTGCTTTCTAATGCTCACTGCACCCCAGACTCATCTTCTGGGACACCAGAGGCTGCTCAGGGGTCTCCCCTCGGACTGTCTGTAATCAGAGCGCGACAGGTTTGAGACAGGAACGAGACTGATGTATTTCTTACATCATTTTTCTTTTAAAAGAAAAGCAGGCGTGTTGCCACTCCTTTAACTTGTGAAAAATGGAAATAGCGTTTCTGTGATGAGTGGCCTCCATCACTAACAGTGGATATTTTGTATATTTTTAACAAAATGTGGAAATGATGGATACTGCCGGTTTCGGTGAGCATTACCAACGAGTGCCACTGGGGGGCGACACAGCACAGGGAGGTCGGCCCGACCCTGTCCGTCCAATGTCTTTTCTCCTTTCCATGAATATTCTCAAACATGTTTTGTATTTTAATTAAATGAAAATACTGAAAGTGATGTAGCAGAGAGTACCTTTAATGGAAAATTAATTGATAACACAATCTTATTTCAATTTTCTTTTTATTTTTTAACTTAAACGACTGTGTATAATACACAGTCTTGTGAGAAAGGCTCCAGAATCATGTCTGGGTCTTCTCAACATTTCATATTTCGAATCGTTTTTTTTTTTACGTTGTGCATTGATATGGGCTTCTCAGTTCAGAAAACAAGGCACTATAACTATTTATCAGCTACATTAATACATTGAAGATATATTTATCCTTTCATTAAATATACAGCATTTGAATACAATATGGTTTTATGCAGATCAGGTTCAAAACACCCAAGGCACACACTTTATTTTTTTCCTTTTTTTTTTCTTTTCTGTATTTATTTGAAGGCTCACATTAAAGTTTCAGAATTGCTATGAACAAAGAGTTCCAGAGCAGAAGCAAGGAACAGTGATTGTTGTAATTTTAAACATAAAATGGTAAAGACTCTGAAATGTAGAAACATGTTACAGGAACAGGAAGGAAACAAAATTGCTGATACAGCATGGATTAAAAACTGAAGCGATCAATCTGCTGAAGTTTGAGAAACATGATTGGAAATGATCGAGTTCCCCACAAAGCACAGGCGGTCTCGCTGCGTGCGGCTGCTGTGGTCAGCCAGCCACTGCAGACACGTCTGTCACTTGCACACGTGTGTACGTGGATATCTACAAACACAGGGATACAGTCCGGCTCACCGGTTCTTAAAATGCCTTAAATAAAGTTCAAGTAAAAGAAAATAATAATAATAATAGAAAATAAAATAATAATAATAGAAAAGAAAATAATAATAATAACTGTCCAATAATTTTTTTCCTAACAAGACAAACTAATGTATTCATCTAGGAAAAGAGGTCTGGAGTAGGGATACAGTCCGGCTCACCGGTTCTTAAAATGCCTTAAATAAAGTTCAAGTAAAAGAAAAAAGTCTTCCAATAATTTTTTTCCTAACAAGACAAACTAATGTATTCATCTAGGAAAAGAGGTCTGCAGCGAACCATTGGACAGTGAAGTGGGCGGGGGGAAAGGGGGCCCTAAGGTTTGGGAGAAACTATTGAATGGTGAACTACAAAAGATATGAGGACTCAAGCTTTTCATGAACATGGAAACACAGTGGCTGCTCTTCCAACGGAGAATGGGCCAAACAGGAGACACCATTCAGGAACTAAAGACAAGTTTTCACTGATGAGGCCAAAGAAGAGGTTCAATGTTTAAGTTTAAAGTATGCTTCCCTAAAGCGGAAGGGATAGCCCATGTCTTCCTGGCTCAATTCTTTGCCAAGACACATTCTCTCTTGCTCCAAGCCTTAGTATGTTGCTTGCTTATCAAAACATTGTTAGGTTTATGTCAACCAGAGAGGCTGCCCGGTTCTGCAGCTCCCGTGGCCTTACAGCTCGAAGACCACCAGCTGGGGATGTCGGGGAGACTCGTATGCTGAGGAGAGAGATCCGAATCTGGCTTTTCCTCTGTGGCACCCCTGCTGCCACCCCAAAACAAACAGGAAAGCCAAGCCTCAGCTCCACGCTTACAGGAGTGTTCACAAAATCCGATTTTGGCATTTTACACAGCTCTGAAATAATATACTTGTTTCCATTGACACATTGAGAATACCTTAAGGAAATGCAATTAAGGCAAATCAGCTCAATGCTGCAAGCATTTTTACTATTTGATGGAAGATATCGTCTGGTCACTTTTATGGAGGTAAAGCTGATGATGTTTCAAATAATCTATCAGATTGCAAGTCTGGCAACTTTTTGTTTGTTTAATTCAGACAGTTTTCATTGTTTGCAATCAGAACCACAACCTTAGTGCAATAGTATATTTATTTTTTTACAGTAATTTTGGTTGCCATACAAGAGATTTAAGGATTGGGAGAAAGTGCAAATTACAGGAGCTTGTTTTTTTCTTTTCTTTTTTTAATAAAAGTCTAAAAAGAATAAAAGCACAAAAGTTACAGCAACATAGATAATGCAAACACATGTTGTTGTTACACAAACTTAGTGTGAAACATATTAGTATTTTAAAAAACAAAAAAAAATCGTTAATGGGAAAATCAATATTTGTGGCCCACACACAAAAAGTCATTGCCAGATCAACTGGGTAATGCTTAGTTGTTCAATAACTCAGAAAAAAGAAGTCACCATTTTATTAACTAAAGTACCACAAATAATTCACTTTGTGATATGTAAAATTCAGCAAACCAACAGTCACACTGAGTCATTTTTGTATTATGTGAATTAACTTAAAATGTGCACAGACACCCTGGGGAAGGTATCTTGGCAGGTGTACATAATTTACATCTTGAGAAATTTTGGTTTTGTATACACAATATTACAGAAACTAGGCATGTAAATGCAGTTTATTTAAATTACAGTATATAACAAAAGTTGATCTTAAAACCTGGAATAATATTAACATGATCTTCATATGAGCAGTTTAACATTTGTTCCACCATTAAAGAGGGTCATGGAATAGGGCCTGGTCCTAACACGTCCCAAAGGGGAGAACAGTGGGCGGCGGTTTGGATGAGGAACTATTGCTTTCTGTAGCAAAACGGTCACATAGAGCTGGAGACCGATTCACCTCGGCAACGTGGGTCTAATTGGTTGGTCAGTGCAGGTTCTGATGGGTCCTATTACTTTTCCATAATAAGACAATGTGAAAACAAACTCTTATCAGCTCTTGAGTCTTCCCGTCAGCTTGCCTCTGGTTTGTGGCACATGGCTTGCAGTCTCTTTTAGGAAGGGAGCAAGAGGCGGCTGTCACCCACTCCGTGGGTCCAGAGCCACCAGGCTGTGACGGGTTACCGTCTACAGCGGTTTCTTTACTCTCCTTTCATCTAGCGTTTTGCCTGGCACTGAGCATAGAGGTAACAAAAACTGTAGGCAAAGGAAAAGAGAGCCATGAAGTGTATACTTAATGAATTTTGCAATATCACCAAATGGAAGACGGATTAATGGCCCAACCACCATTTTTTCCTTTTCTGTCATACGGGGCGGCCTCAGCAGGCCACCTATAGTATCCTGGCTTGAAATTTCTCTCGAGTAATATTCACTCATCTCACGATGGAAAAAATTGAAAGTACATGAAGCACAACGCCTTAATATCCAATTAATTTCAAGCTGGATAGAATAATTCAAATATCAAGATGGACCTGCAGAAGGTTTTGGGACAGAATAAGGTCCGAAGACTCAGCTTCCCAATCGGGGCTTGGGGGGAAAGGGGTGTGTGTGATGTGTGTGTTTGGTTTTTGTTTTTGGAGAAACTGCTGCATTGTGAATTGTAACCACTTTTGAAGAAATAATTGTCCTTCAATTACGAAGTTCTAGCAAAGATAGAAAATATAACACAGCTCTGCTGGTTCAGATGCATCCAAATAAGGTTGATTTAAAAAGGTCATACTTTTATAATTATTCCACAGAAATAGTATTATTAAATCACAAAAGTTTTTTTTTTCTTTAACTTTCTAGCACTGAAGTGGCACAAAGGCTGCCTAGTAGACCAGCCACTTTTTTTTTTCTTAAAATATTGTGCTTATAAACTATCTGTACAACTATTTAAACTTGCAGTAAAGAAAGAGATTTTAGATTGCTAAATTTTATGTGTTCACTCTAGAGCTGTTCCAGACCTAATCAGACCCTTGGTCGTGAGCATAAAGAAAAAAATGAAAAAAAAAAAGTCATGTTTTATAATTAGAGATGGGCTGGGCTAGTTCTGAAATCACAATAAAACGAAAAACCTGACAGTATCCTCCAAGTGTGGGAGAATGTGCTGGAAGCCTGACTGGACGTTTTGCAGCCCATGTGCAATGGGCGACCTCCCCTGGACATTAGAGGGATCGTTACAGGGGAGAGAGACTCCAGGGACAACACAGCCCTGCCAGGGAGGCCAGACCGGCAGTCCAGGAGGCCCTGCTTTGCTTTCTCCACGTATCTGCTCTTCTCCCTGAGCCTGCACCACTTCTCTTCCCAACCTCGGTGCCTGTTTACACTCCTTACCCACTGGGTCCTCAAAGAACCTGTTATACTGTTAAGACAGCTGGTGGGATTCCTGGACACCCAGAGAAAAAGGGGAAAGCCCCTAAATACCATCTTATCTGGCCTCCGAGAACAAAAGGGCTGTCTCAGCGGAGATGCTCACCCTTGGCCGGGCTAGAACTGAGGTCACTGTACCCGACACAGCTCTCAGTGAAGATACCGTTTCACCTGGTGGCAGCACGTGGACTACCGTGAGCCGTGTCCTCATGTCAAAGTGGACGCTCACCTGCTCTGATCTTTGTAAGAGCTCAGCACTCAGCAATTCAACAAGAATTTTGAGAGGCAGAGAAACCCTTTCTCTTGATTCTAGATAGATCCTCTTGGCAGACAACTGCCCTTGTCTTTAGGGAGACCTTGGACACAGGCAGCACACGCTGGCTGGTTCCCATGGCCAGGTCTCCCCTCCTCCTTGGAATCGTGACTTTGTGCTTTGACTAACTCCGTGTGACATCTGTTTGGCCACCTTGGAATTATGCTCATAGGTTTGTAGAAATAAAGAAAGCAAGCTAAGCAAAGCCGGGCACGATCCTGTTCAACTCCCCACCACTGCCAAGAACCTCATGGCCAAAGAACCACGGATGCACGTCCCAGGAGGAGACGGGGTAAAGAATCTGTATAGGAAAAAAAATTTCTCTACCTTTCAGGCCTAAGAAGGGCACCAGACAAACCTGTCTGGGAGCATCTCACTACAAGCAAAGTACAGGAAAGAGAAAGGAGCATGGGAGCATCAGCGTCCTCCAAGAGGCCACGCACTGAGGAAAGGCCTCGGGCCAGGGCCAGGGCGGTGACAGCTGCCCGGAGAGCAGAGGACGGAGGTCTCAGGAGGTGTCTGCCTGCAACAGCAAGAATCCCGTGTGACACCGGCGGGGAGCCTCTGGGGCCCGGCAGGGTGAGGTCACCTGCATGCTGGGAGGCAGGTGGGGAATCTCCTTCCGTGTTAGAAAAGCTCTCTCCCCTAGTCCCCTGACGCAGAGAGCCAGGGGGTGTCGAGGCCTTTGCTCAGCCACGCCGTGGACACACTTAGCATTTCTTTGGGTACCAGGAGACAAACCCATGGAACGGGGCTGGTGCTCACAGACTTGGCTCGGCTCTCCAAACATTTCAGTGTAAGCCCATCTCTACTTATAACAAGCAGCAGTCTGTAAAGGGGAAGGCCAGCCGTCCTTATCTGTCCAGCAGCTGCTTTAAAGCCCTTTCTATGTTCATCCTGTGCCCGACTCGAGTCACCCCAAGGTCTATCAGGTCCTCCTTCTGAAGGTTTGGCAGGTGACTGCCGTCGATCTCATTGTCCATGAAGGTCTCCTTATGTTCACCCAAGTTCAGACTTTCTAGCCAATCTGCCACATCTGGCTTAGTCCACAGGTGGACAGGTTTAGTTGTAAAAGGCTTATTTGAGATTGGCTGTTGGAGTATTGATGGAGAGGGCGACCTGCTGCGTCCCGCGGGGTTCAAGCCAAATAGGTCCCCGGAAGGGGGCTGGCTGGGAAGGCTGAAGACGTCTGCGAGAGTGGGAGGGGACGCGGCGGCAGCGGACGGAGGGGCGGGCAGGATCTCTTTGCTCAGCTCTGTTGGTGAGACCACAGGGCTGGGGGCACGTCTGGTCCCTGAGGTCCTGCTTTCGTAGTCAGGAGGCCGGCTCTGCAGGGTGATGGGCTGGGAGGTGCCAGGGCGAACAGTGAAAGTGACTGTCGTGCTCCGTGTACCTGAGACTGTGCTCATGATCTCCGGGCTTCTGAAACAGCAACAGAGAAAACCATCACAAGCCAGGTCACCAAGTCAGGCCAACAGGATGCAGACCACCAAGGAAGGGGAGGAAGACACTCAAACCACACCAGAATGTCTAGTGGCAGGTGCACTGGCAGTGAGCAAATGCTTTGCCATGCCAGGATGGGGGCGGGGGAGAAAGGAGCAGGAGGCAGTTCTAGGAAGACTCCAGAGCACACCAAGCCAGCCACTCACCCGAACCCAGGACAGGAGCAGCTGGGGAGAGGTGAGGGTGGCCAGCAAGTCACATGTAAAGGCTCACTCGGGCCAGGCATGAAGACAGGGCCAGAGTGAAGTCCTGTCCCTGGGAGGATCATGCCTGGTGACATCACCAGTACCTCTCGAGGAAGTGGCCTGCCTCCATTTCAGCAGGTAGAAGGGAGAGCACGTTGAGGAGAGACCCTCTCTCTCAAGCATCTGGCAGTCCTCCAGCTTTTTGGCTTAAACAGACACGTGCAGGGAAGGATGCTTCCCAGGCTGGCCCTGTTTCATTAACTGCAACCCCCACAGCTACTTGGGGCACTCACCCACAAACCCAGAGAACAAGAAGTCTGTCAGTTCCGTGTGCACCGAGCTGACCTACTGAGAGGGTTTGCTTTACAAGGTCACACTGTCCCACACTGATGGATGGTTTTGTTGCAGAATGAGTCGGGTGCATTTATGTATTTTGTTTAGCCCCTTTCGTGTGAGAGACTCACTAGGAGGATATATAATCCTTACCAAAAAGCAGAAATACGAAAGGGACCCCGTTTTCCCCAGCAGTGGCCACGAGAGTCCTTGGAAGTCCCCATGTGCCCTTCCTGCTCTGGCTGGGCAGGTAAAGCCCTTGGAGCTGGAACGGGGACAGACCCAAGTCTTCTAGGTGTAGCCTGTGCTGGCCCCAACGAGGAAGTGGGCTGACTCGCCTGGGGAGGTCACATCTCAGTAACGACAAGTCCGTGGTCCGCATGCTCACCTACACGGAGCTGGTCTCTTTATGGGCGGCTCCCTCACTGGTTTTGACTAAGGCCCACGGCAGGCTTTCTGGCTGTCCCCAGAAAAGAACAGCTGCCCCCCAACTGGAGGCATGTCCGTGCTACTGCCCCTGGGAAAGCCACAGCCGCTGGGAGGTGCAGGAGTAGGTGGCTGTCTCTTGCCTTTCAAGCGTGTCTACATGCATGTGGGTGGACCCCACCTCTCCTGGAAAGATCCATCCCACCACAAGTCCCCCTCAGGGTCCGGACTTGAGAGATGGCTGTTGGAGTCCTGGCTGTGCCAAATACCAGCTTAGGCACACTTATAGCCCACATGTCTCCATGTCTCCATGTCTAAATGGGCTCCTCTCCCTCCCCTGGTGGGACAGCCTGGGTGGAGATGCTCTGGACAACGTGAGGGACGGCACAGGGGTGATGGACGTTATGACTATGAATGACAGTGGACTCTGCGATGTCTCAGCGACAGGGTCATGGGTGAGAGGACAAAAGGAAGGGATGCTGGTGTGCGGGGAGACCCTGAGGACAAGTCCCTGGAGCCCAGGACTTCTGCTGTCAGACAGTGCCATCAACTTGCATTGTGATTGTGTTCGGAGATTGACAGCTGACCAGTTAGAGAACCATTGCTTGAAGAGAAGCCCAAAGACCCTTCATCAACCCCCCGTGAGAGACTGGTGGGGTGTGAGGGGTCCTGAGTCCATCTCCAAGCTGCTGAAACAGCACTGCTGGGGAGAGGACCCCCGTGAGCTTTGAACCCCCTTGGTCAGGCACTGGTCCCAGTCCAGGGCACCAAGAAGCTCCTGGGCCAGAGCCTGCACGGGAGCTCAGCGGAGGGGCCAGCGGCAGACAGGCCGTGCTGCTGCTCGGTTCGCTTGTCTCTTTCTGTCCTTTCCTTCTGCTGTTTGCTGTCTTTACTACCGATGTGTATGCATTTGGTTAAAACCACCAACTGGCTACTCAGGCGCCTCTGAGCCTGTGACCTTTCTCACTGGTGTCAGCCATTGTTACTTCAAGTATGGAATATTCCACGGTGAGAAAGGAGGAGCGGGCCTGTGCCGTGCATGGACCGGGCTTCAGTCCTGCTGTGAGAAGTGTCTCCAGGGGTGGGTGGTGCACAGTGCTGGGCCAGGACACCCTCCACCCACAAGGTGTTCATATGCACTGTCCTGGAGGGCTGGGTGCCCAGAATGGGGTTTGTTACAGCAGGGTACCCCCAGTGGTGATTGGTTTTCCTGGTTCCTGGTTACACCCACAGGTACAAGGCAGCCCAGGTGAGACTGAGGACTCCACTTCTGCCAGGCTCAGTTACTCCGAATCAAACCGCTGGAGCCCAGCTGGGCTTCACATGCAGGGGAGAGGAGCCAGCACCCTCTGGTGTCTAGAATTAGGGTCTCCAGAGAGAGGTGGGCTGTAGACACAGTGAGGATGTAAGAGGAAACCAGCAGCGCCCCCGCCACCACCTCCCTGCCCGAATAGAACAGAAAGGCCCACTCCCAGTTCCCACTTGAGCAAAAGGCAGCGCTTCCAGACGGCTGGTCACCGTGTCCGCTCCACAGCCTGCGGCACCCGCGTCTGTTTTGGGGAAGGCTCATTTTTTCCCACTTTGATAGCTAACTAAGATGGTAGAAATAAAATTAGGAGAAAGTATAAAAACACTCAATTCAGAGGTGATCTGAGTGTTAATTAGGGCCAAGCACCTTTGGCGAAGAGGTAATTTTTTGGTCAAGTGGGAAAACATCCTACAAGGACACATTTCCTCAGGTGAGACTCGGGGGACGGGGTCCGGATGTGCTGTCCCTAGAGCTGACTTTGCTCGGTGGCTGTGCCTGTGACCTGCCGTGGGCTCAGCACGCAGCACACTGGGGGAGTGACCTTGTTGCTCATTAGCTCGTGAAGCTCAGGCCTGAGAATCCCCCAAAGTGATGTCACCTGCCTTAAACCGGGGCAGTGTTTGCCAGGGGGCATCTCTTACCCAGGGGATGGGCGCCCACTCCACCCTCACCGTGGAAAGAGCCTGCCGTTCCCAGGGAGTGGGGCTCTGTTCTGTTTGTTTGTTTGTTTAAGGAAAGGCTCTGTAGGCAGCTGTGCTTGTGGCCAGGAGGTGAAGAGGAGGCTCCTGAAACCCTTGTGGGCAGAGCGGGAGGCAGTGCACACACGCGGTCACGCGCATCTCCGCCGGGCACTTACTTGGGCTCAGCACGACCCTCTTCTGTTATCACCCATCACGGGAGCAAATGAAAATGACAAAATGGAATGGCTTGAGACAACACTGCAAAATTAACTAAAAAGAGAAAAACAGCAGCTTCTTTCGACGGATGCAGGGATAGCAGGGTGCAGACCCTGGCAGCCACAACCCCTGCCCAGAATCATGAAAACCAACAGGGGTGTCGCTGTCACGTGCAGATGAGAAGGTCACAGCCTTGTTTCTTTGCCTTGGGAGAGCGAAAATCACTTATAAAGAAGGAAAATATTCAGGGAGGATTTGTTAAGAAAGAGAAAACAGTGGTACTGGAATGATGTTAGCCTCTGCCTGCTACTCAGGCTTCTGAGCCGTCTTCTCTTCCGTGGCTTGGGAAGGATAATCCAACATTCTCCATGGGGGAGGCCACCCCTCGACACCCCTGGGATGAGGGCTTTGCTTTAGGTCTGCACCGTGAGATGACAGCTAATGACGTCAGCTAATGACGGCAGCATCACACCTGCCACGTGCTTGGGTCCTGCCAATGCCCCTGCCCCATGGCTGCAGAACAGAATCACCAGAGTTTGAGAAGGGGAGCGAGGGCCTGCCCGCGGCTGCCCACCCTGCCCTGCTCCTCTGAAGCTCGACTCTCGCTCGCTCAGTGAATCACAATGACATTATTCACTGGTCCCCCCGGCTGCACAGATCGTTAGGTTGCTAAGCAACCGCCGGGCTCCCGGGCGGAGCGCACAGGAATCTGTGGGCCTGATCTGGAGCACACACTCACGCCGCGCCCCTGGATTACCACCCTAGCCTGCCTTTTAAATCAAACCCATAAAGAAACATGAGAACTTAAAAAAATCGAGAGCTGTTGAGACGCCCGAGGCACACTGTTGTCTGGTCAGTCAGCAGTTACTGGGTGAGGGGCACACACGCACGTGCTTTTCAGTGTCTACAGATTCAGCTCGGCTCCTGAGCAGGAACTGGACGTGGGCCAGAGGCTGCTCGGGGGCACCAGGGACAGTGCTGCCCGTCCCTGATGGGCTGCCTGCCGAGGGCCCGCCTCTGGCACTGGGGCTCCGAGTCCTTTAGGCTTAAAACTGCAGCACGCCCGGCCACACCGCTGCATTTTTGTTCCTGTGGAGTTTTAGTGACGAGCCCCCATCTTACATGCAAAACGGCACTATTTCCAAACTGCTCGCTCTCTTTTATTTTTTTGGTGGCTGGCTGCTGCAGGGATCAAACCCTGGACCTTGGTGTTATCAGCACCACGCTCTAACCAGGCAGCTCACTTACCAGGCAGCCCCTCTGCTCTCTTGCTAAGTTACTCTATCTGTATAGCTTCCCGGTAAGTGGGGCATTGAGAAGACAGATAACCAGGGCCACCAAGTCATTAACTAGTTTACTCAAGGCCATGGGCGTTGGGACTGCAGTCAACGCCTCTCACTTGGCCGGTGCTCTGCACTGCACATGTCCCAGTGGGGACGTACTGATGCTTCCGGGGACTTAGGCTGCATCAGCAGCCGCGGGCTCTCAGTACACTGACTGGGTCCTGGTCGTCTGTCTTCAGTCCTCAGGGCCTGGCCCAGGAGAGGGGCACAATCAACCATTGTCCAATGAATGGCTGATGATATTATACCCGTTTCCCAGATCGGAAAGTTAAGTGGCTTGACCAAGATTCCAGAGCCAGACCTAGGAGTGGGTTGGGCTCCCTGGGGTTCAAGACCTAGGGGTGGGGTGGGCTTCCCGGGGTTCAAGACCTAGGAGTGGGGTGGGCTCCCTGGGGTTCAAGACCTAGGAGTGGGGTGGGCCCCCCGGGGTTCAAGACCTAGGAGTGGGGTGGGCCCCCCGGGGTTCAAGACC
>NW_007728269.1:246013-247237 GCF_000696425.1 Galeopterus variegatus | reverse complement strand
CAAGACCTAGGAGTGGGGTGGGCTCCCCGGGGTTCAAGACCTAGGAGTGGGGTGGGCTCCCCGGGGTTCAGCAACTGTCCACCAGGGATCCAGAACTTCCTGCTAGAAGGTTCAGGTCTAAGCAGATCTAGAAGTTGCTCGCTTTCAGGGAGGAATGTTCACCCTGTGATATGCTCTGGCCAAATGGCTTCACCTCCAAAATGGGAAGGAGAATCAGACTGGAGCCTGGCCGCTGGGTGAGCAAGGGCTAGAATAGTCCTTCAAATGCCTGTCTAGGAGGAAGCGTGATGGTAGCATGTCCCATGGTCCCCTCCAGCCAGTGCTCACCTGGATGCCTACAGTTTTGTTCAGGGGTGTTGCCGTAACATTTCAATCTGTGCCGCGAAATGATAAAACCACCCTGACGGTGCCGCGGTTGTGAGAACACCATTAAGCAGCTTCTGTTTTTGAGTAAGTTTTGAAGTCTCTGCTCTAGGACCAGCTGGGCAGAGATAATTGTTTAACAACCCAAACTGGTTTATATTAAAATCAAGAGGCTCTCAGGATAATACTGCAGGGAGCTGGCGAAGAGCTGGAGGCCAGTCTGCCTGTCTGTGGGCGCGGGGGCCTCGGAAGCGAAGTGGGGGCTACAGAGTTGGCTCTGGACACAGCCCAAGCAGCCTGGACCCACCTCAGGGGCCTTGGGGACCTGGAGATCAAGGGGACGAACGCCTCCCTCGCCCCCAGCCCATCCGCACCTCAGAGAGGCGAAGGCCCATCTCCAAGCCCCTCTGGACCCACTGCAAAGGGCTGTCGATCTAGGGGTCCCCTGAGGGATCCAGCAGTGCACGCCAGGGCCCCCCACAAGCACCCACTCACTGCTCAGCTCCTGCCGCATACAGACAGGGAAAGTGAAGCACACTTTTCCGAGGCAGGGTCAATCAAGAACAACAGGTTTTTCTCACTCTGAAAACGATGGCAGCCTCTGTCCATCATAGCCCAGCAAATCTGGGAGAGGGTGCCTGGGTTTTCCTGGGTGAATAACCAGTTTGTTTGGGGTCAAGTGTACAAGTCAGGCAAACTGTGCTGTGTTTCTGGGTTCCTGAGGCATGCCACGCCTTGGCTGGAACCCTCTGATGGCTGCCACCCCTGGGAACCTGATCCGCCTCTTCCCCACGGCCTGCGAGACCCTCTGTGGCCTGGCCCCCGTCCAGCCCTCCTCATCGGGCCACGGTTTCTTCAGCA
>NW_007728269.1:245030-245743 GCF_000696425.1 Galeopterus variegatus | reverse complement strand
CGCCTTGGCTGGAACCCTCTGATGGCTGCCACCCCTGGGAACCTGATCCGCCTCTTCCCCACGGCCTGTGAGACCCTCTGTGGCCTGGCCCCCGTCCAGCCCTCCTCATCGGGCCACGGTTTCTTCAGCACGGAGGGCACTTCCTGGCTGTCCACATAGCTGGCTCTTTTTTGTACTTCAGGGTATTCAAATGTCACTTCCTTAAGGAGTGTCAGCTCCTTTCTGCACATGGTCACTCTAAGCTGTTAGTGCATCTCAGTTCCTCTGTGGCGTTTGTCACACTTTGAGTTTGTCTTGTTTACTATTTATTGTCCATTTCCCCCTCAAGAATTCGAGCTCCCCAAGGAAGATGGACCTCAAATGTTTCCTTGTTCAGTGATAAGCCCTGAGCTCAGCACGGTGCCCGGCACATCAGGGGCAACCACCAACTATCTGCCAAATGAACGGCTAGTGATGGCATCGCTGCCCGGCTTTGGCGGGCCCGGCGTCCTCGTGGTGGACCATCCCCTCCCACAAAGTGCAGCTCACCGAGCTCCTGACCAGTGAATTCAGGGAACCACAGGGCTGGGCTGTGGTTCCAAGCCCGGGGACTGAGTGTCCAGCTGGTCCCCAGGTCTGCACCTGGAGAGCTTGCTTGCACCTGGCCACGTGACTTTAACCAAAACACCCGAGTGCTCTGCCTCTTGGTACACAGCATGGTGAGAATCCCGCTC
>NW_007728269.1:229735-244945 GCF_000696425.1 Galeopterus variegatus | reverse complement strand
CTTTAACCAAAACACCCGAGTGCTCTGCCTCTTGGTACACAGCATGGTGAGAATCCCGCTCGTGCCCAGCACATCCGGCGCTGTGAAAATCAAGTACACCGGTAGATGACCGAAGGCCTTTGAAAATTCAAGTGCACGGTTCAGGTGAGAGACGTTCATCATCACCAGCAACACTTCCACGCGCCCATCCTCATCTGAGAACTACGGCAGGGGGCGGTCGCCGGCACCAACGATTCATCCTCCTGGTCCTGAGCTCCCGAGGAAAGAGCCGGCAGCAGAGCCCCAGGCTCCTGGGCTGGGACCCCCAGCCAGCGGCACCGACGGGTGGGGAAGCCCGAGTTCACCGCTGAGAAGGAGAAACAGAGATTCCCCAGGGAGACGCACGCTTTCTTCCCCAAACCACAGCTTCCTTCACTTTGATCTGGTTTGAGACTCTCTTCAAAGAAGAGACTCTTCCTGGAAAAATCAGTCCCGAGGACCACAGGGACACTTCTCCTGGAACTGCCTGAGGGCTCCATTCTTGGCAGGGTGTTTTCAGATCAGGCCTGAGAGATGCCTCCAACGTTTTCTGCTAAAGAAAACTACTCGAAAGAAAAGAAAACGACTCGTCTTTCTTTCGATAACATGTTTTTAATCAGGACATCCCCAAACTCTGTGTCATCCCTGATTTCGGAGAGCAGCTTCCAGCAGCAGAAACTCATTCATGGCTCAAGTTAAACCAAACGTACCCAAGAAAGAAAGGATCTAGTCATTTACTTTCAGCCTCTTCCCATCGTGGGTTCTAGCAGGAAATGAAAGGAAAACAGTGGCACCTCGGAGTTGTTAAGAAAGAATCCAGGGGTGAAGGTTACTTGAAAAGGGTCAAGTTCAGCTGAGGTTTCTGCCCACTTAGTGAACGACGGTGGAATGACTCTAAAACCTGTCTCTCTCCTGGGCGATCAGAACTTGTTTCTATGGAAATGGGATTTTTGCACCATGTTTGTCATTTCAAAAAGCATGGCTGGTTTTCAGTTTTCCCTAGAAAAATTCATTTCTTTTTCCTCAGTGGGAATTTCCATGATCCAATTTCATGCCTCATTTTGCCCAGGGCCGTTCACAGCTCTTAATTTTAGGTGCGCCTGGCTTTGTCTAGTCCCGGAATGGTGCAGCGCTGGCAGAGGAGAGGCATGCCAGGGCACATCTGTGTTGCACAGGAGGAAGGGAGTTGTGTGCTGCCCGTTCATGAGAAGGACACGCGTGCCCAGGGCCAGGGGGCAGCTCTGCTACCCCCTCGGTAACTCTGCCCAGGACCCACTGGTCATACTGACCGTCCCCCAACTTGCCCTCATCCGTGGGTCCCCTGACTGCAGCTCACATCCGCACAGCCTGGCCCTGGCCTGGCCCCAGGCCTGCCAAGGTCCTTAGATCAGATAGCGATGGTAAGAGTTGAGTGCCTAAAGTTAATGACCTTCTTTGTCCTCTGGCCTCGGGCCATCATATTCCTAGTCCCACTCTGAGTGTAACCCTTGGCCGGGAACATGGCCGGGAACAAGGAAGACTCGACTTGGCCCCCAGGTGCTCAGCAGGGCCGTAACCACCTGGGGTGGAGCCCACCTGTCACCAGCCGCAGGATAACAAGGGAGCCCGAGTGCTCAGCTCCACGCAGGGCCTGAGAGCAGCACCCCCAGCAACCTCAGCCTTGCAGATGTTGTCAGATAGTTGGCCCTTCCTTCTGAGGTGATCCCTGGCTCCAGCGAGAGGTCAGAGTGGAACCCGAGCCAGCTTCCTGTGTCCAAGGTCCAGCTCTGCACCGTCCAGCTGCACACCCTTGGCTCCGTGGCTCCTCGGCTCCTTCCTTCTGAGGTGATCCCTGGCTCCAGCGAGAGGTCAGAGTGGAACCCGAGCCAGCTTCCAGTGTCCAAGGTCCAGCTCTGCACCGTCCAGCTGCACACCCTTGGCTCCGTGGCTCCTCGGCTCGGACTTTCACAGTGGGAGTAATTACAGGCCCTGCCTCAGTGACGGACACGACGCCCTTCGGTGAGTGCTTAACTGGCGTTGGCTAACACTAAGTGAATCACGTTATAAATAACAGAACCAGGGAGGCGGCCCTTCTTGGCAACCAAGCCTGGATGGATGTGGTCACCTGGCTGCTCTCCGTATGAGATGCAGCAGGTCTTCTGTGCTGAGGCCCCTCCCTGCCAGGATCCACCTACAGACATGCAGGGCGGGGAAACCTGAGAGACACATGCGGGCTGGAACCCACTGTGAGCACCCCAGGAGCTCGACTGACCCCAAAATGACTAGGGGATATGAGCTGTCCTGCTGCTATTCCGAGAGAGGCCTCCTGGGCTGAGGTCCCTGGATTCGCTGGGGGTAGTGCTTGGGGACCAGGGCTTGGTGCAGGCTGCCCTGCTGGCTCGAGCACTGAGTTTGTCCCTCTAGCCCTAGATCAGCCCCTTTCTACTCCTTCCTTCCTGCGGACATCACTGATGAGGGGAGCCAGAGCCAGAAAACCTTAGCCTGAGTCCGACCGGCCCTGCATGTGGACAAGCCACTCAGCCTCTCTGAAAAGTGGGTCTAATTGGTATCACCCCCCACGCCCGAGTTGCCCTGAAGACCGATCGCACACGTGAAAGCGCTCGGTGAAGTGGGAAGGCCTTTTAAGTGTGTTACTCCACGTCACGCGATGACTGAGGAACCGCCTGATCCCAGCGTGGGAAAGGCAGCGCTAGCTGAGTTTCAAGGTCTCCTCGGGACTTGAGTGCACAGTGTTTGTAGGTGCGTACGCACCCCCAGAAACGGGGTTTTCAGAGTGCTTTTTCCTGTCCATTGGCAGTGCAGCGTGAACGCCACATTAGTGGCAGGGGACAACACATCAGCAGGCTTCTCTCTGCCAAGGCCTGCTGGTCAGTCCTCCTCCGAAGAGTGGTGGGGCCCTCCCAGTAACTTGCGTCCACACGGAGATAACCGGGAACCCGTGGCTGTCGGCCGGCCTCGAGGACCCCACCGAAGTGTCCTCACCGACCGATGGGCTGAGTGGCTGGGACCAGACGCCTGCTCAGCAGGAGTACGGAGAGACTTCATTAGTCACATGACGGAACCCGAGATGCGACACCAGTGGGAGGAACTGAAGACCAAGGCGCCAGGGCATGGGGGACAGGGAGCCACCACAGACGGGCTCCCGTGAGAGCTGGGACAGCCGGCCGGGGCTGCTCCAGAGCGCGCAGGCCTCAGACAGAGCCCGGGGGTCGGGTTTAGAAATGACTCCCCACTTATCCTACCTTCAGTTCTGGTGGAAATCACTTAAACCCTGCGTGATACTATGAACTGCCAGCTCGGGGACAACTGGACACTCTTTCTCTGTGATGATGTCTGTCCCCGGGACAGAATGGACTGGCAGGAGGAATGCGTCTCACTCAGGTTCACCAGTAAAGCCCTAACCTGGGGCCTCCCTGGCCCTCCCTGCAGGTAGCACGGGAGGGGGGAAGAGCCCACGCACATGTATCCAGACACCCACGCACCACCCACCGCTGGCGTGGCTGCCCTTACACCACCACCTCGAAGCTCGCCTGGGGCTCTGCTGAGGCTCTAAGTGGTCTTTTAGGTGGTCCTGGCAAAGATTTGGGGGCACAGAAGGGAGAGCAGAGCTTCTCTTTGGAGCCAAGGTGGGTTGGCTCTGTGTCCTCTCATTTCATGACATGTCTTTACGGGGAGTGCCACGTCCCACCAGGATGGGTGTGACCTTTCCTCTGTGGCCCGGAGTCCAGCAGAATGAGCCCAGTGCAGAGGCTGAGCACAGACATGTCTGGCACAGGTGGCTTCACAAACTGGCCTCTTTGCATCCACCTGGGCTGCTCCCCAGGGCTCTTCCCGGCCAGCACTGCACAGTGCCACACACGCGGCAGCGTGCGCCTGCGCCGCCCTGGGACTTACCTTGGAGCGAGGCTGGCAGACTTGGCTCCCGTCGGCAAATCCAGTCCGTCCCCCGGCTTTGCCGATTTCTCTCGGTTCATTTGCTGCAGGATTGAGTTCAATTCGCTAATGACGTTCGCCTTTGGGCCTGAGAGCATCGGGCTTTTGACCTCCGTGATGTCGCCCCACAACTTGGAGGTCCTTGGCTGGATGACCTTGACCACCCCGGGCTGCACAGCGCCCGGAGGCGGCGGGGGAGCGGGCGGGGGGATGACGAAGGTGTCTGCATCTTCCTCCACCAGCGCGTCTTGATAAAGTGCATTGTTTTTGTGGATCACGGGCTTCATTTTTGGCTTAGGAGGTACGGGGGGTTTGTCCACCAGGAACGCTTGCCCGTCTGCATAGACTGTGCACGTGTCCACGTTCTCCCCGCCCTCGGAAGACAGGGTGGAGATGCTGGACACTGTGGAGATCGTGCTGGTCGTCT
Organism: Galeopterus variegatus; assembly: GCF_000696425.1. NCBI lineage: Eukaryota > Metazoa > Chordata > Mammalia > Dermoptera > Cynocephalidae > Galeopterus > Galeopterus variegatus. The sequence goes on along the minus strand of NW_007728269.1, from coordinate 240,567 downwards.
CGAGGTGGTGGTCGCTGCTACTCCGGCTGTCCGCCTCCTCGATCCCAGAGTCGGCGACAGCGTCAAAGCTTTCGGGGGGCGGCAGGAACGAGGCAGGCAGACAGTTTGAAAGGCCAGCTGGCTTCTTACCGTCTGCAGAGTTGGATGGTTGGCTGGAGTTCAGGGGAGGGGACTGAGGGGCGTCGTTTCTTTTCTGCTTGCCCACGTCTGTGAGCGCGGGGACAGAAGCGGCGCGGTCGTCAGGGATATCAAAACTATTTGCAAATTCCAGGGGCGGAGGCAATGGCTCTGTAAAAATAAAATCCTCATCCAGATCCACGGATGCCAGAGGGGGAGGAGGGATGCGGAATGGCAAAATCACCGCCTCTTCCACAGAGCCGGCCGCCACGACGGTTCTGCCGGGCGCAGCGGTGGGCTCGGGGGCGGCGGCGACCTGTAAAGCACCTTCGGTTTCGGAAGCAGCTTCTGGCACCTCGGGCAGCGAGCGGTCTGGCTTGGCCTCCACGTGCGCCTTTGCGTCACCTTCCTCCGGGGGCCCGTCGGGCTGGGCGGCCTCCACGGTGTGGACCATCAGCAGGCCGGCCGACTGCTGCTGCGACGTGTCCACGATGTGGATCAGCATGTTCTTCTTGTCGCCGCCTTTCCGGTCCCTGCTCGGCTCGGCCTCGTACTTGTTCTCTGTCTCTTGCCGCCGCAGGGGCCCCCGGGTGTTCTGCCTGGGGACCGGGGGGAAGGCTGCTTCCATGCTGGGCCGCATTTTGGTATCGATGTAAAGAGGTTTGTTGAGGTCGGCCTTGGGGGCCTCCCCCTTGGGTCCCTGCAGGGACTCCTTCATGGCTCGGTCCCTTGCGGAAAGTGCCAGGGCCAGCGGGGAGCTGGGGTCGAGCGGCCGCCCGGTGAGCGGATGGACGTAATTCTCAGGGCTGGCCGCGTTGCTGCTCTTGGGGGGCACCCCCGGGCTGCTCTCGGGCCCCTTGGCTGGGGGTGTGGAATTCAGTGGCCTCCCGGCCTCGCCGCCACCCACAAAATGGTTCTCAGGCTCCCCGGGCATCGCCCCTGGCGCGGGGGGCGACAGCTGCTCCGTGCCATCCTCGTCTCCAAATCCGCCGTCCTCGGGGAAGGTGGGGGGCTGCATCCTAGGGGCGGGCGGCCCCAGACCCACGTCCTCGTCCCCCAGGTCTGTGGAGAGGAAGGCCGGGGAGTTCCTCCTGGCTTCCAGACGCTTCTCCCGGTCGCGGACGGCCCCCGCGATGGCGGCGGCAAAGGGGCTGCTGACGGTCAGGCTGTCATCGGGCCGCAGCTGGCCCGGCTGCTCCGAGGCCTGGGGGTCGATCTCCACGCTGCTGCCCTGGCTGCTCTTACCGCTGCTGCTGGTGGACGGCTCCTTGACGATGATGGTGGGGATGGGGATGGAGCATGTCTTCTCGGGGCTGTCCTCCACGTTGGACTGCTTCACCAGCATGCCCTTCCGACGGGCGGGCTTGGCAGGGACGTAGACGGCCTTGCTGGCGATCTTCCCCACCTCCGAGTACGGGTTTTCGGGCATCTGGCCCCTCTTGTTGCGGAAGTTGGCCTGGGGGGCGACGTTCCGACTGTACAGGTCGTCGGAGTCCAGCGAGTAGCGGTCCAGCTCCCTCCTGTAGTACATGCCCTTATCTCTCATCACGGTGGCCACTGTGTCGGATCTGGTGGCCGGGGACACCTTGGCGGCGGAGTTCTGATTGAATGCGGGCTTAATCGTCCCGTAGACTCTCGGGGTTGGGGACTTGGGGCAGTTGTAGGCCGTGGGGGAAGGTGGAGGTGGAGACGGGGGCACAGACTGCGGCGGGGGCGGGATGTCCTCCGAGGTGTCCGGCATGGACAGGCTCCTGGTGAACTTCAGCATCGGAGGAGCCAGAAACTGCCGCTCTTCCTCCGTTATTCCTGCAGGAAGAGAACAGGTGGAGTTTTCAGTCACCGCAGCCTCAGAAACCCCACGAGGCGCCTGGGATTGTGAAACACACACCATCTCCACAGACTCACAAATCAGACAAGGCACAGGTGTTCACGAAACAGCACAAGCCACGATGCCAAGAGGTTAGTAATGTGGCCCATTCTGGGCAAAAAATAATAACAGAAAAGTAAGGGGATGCAGTGGGCGTGTGCTGCTGGGACTGCTGTCCTTCCAGGGCACGGGCGGTGGTACCCAGAGCTGCGTGCTGCTCTGCAGGCCCAGCCCTGAGTGCCTGACCGCCTGTGTGTGTGCATGTCTGTGCATGTACACTGTGTGCACATGTGCGTGTGTGCATGTACACTGCATGTGTACTGTCGCGTTGGGGGCAGGGACTGGCATGAAAGGGGCTCAGTGCCAAGGACTGTGCCATGGTTCTGATGGTGCTTGAGCTCTGTCGTTGCTGCCTAGGTACACAGGAAGGCCTGCCATCTTTCAGCAGAGCCACCTGCCTGCTGGTGGCCCTTGTGTGCTGGGAGGAGGTGTCACCGTGACAGTCTCTCCCAGGGTGTCACGAGCTGTTTTGTTGCCTGACTTCTCTGGGGTATGCTGAAGTCCCTGTGCTGGTGCCCCCTGGGCCCTCAGGAGGATGCTGGAAGGTGGCTGGCTCAGAGGCAGTGCCATAGCGGGGAGCTCGACTCTCCTCTTTCCCCAAAGATGCTCTGCCAAGCCAGGAGCAGGGTCCTGAGCAAACACGCAGCCTCGGTGAGCCCCTTCTGGGTCATCACGGGGTACGAGAGCTGCTCCTACCTAAGACCCTCCGGAGTGGGGCTGAGGGCCCCGCAGGCTACGACGACCGTGACTAACCAGGATCAGGTTCGGCTGATGTGGTGCAAAGGCAGCCGTGTTGCAAGACCTGACTGGATAGAGTGCGTGGTGCTGACGTGTGAGAGGAAGCACCCTGTCCTGAGAGGGCTGGTGGTGTGGCTGTGGGCTCTCTAGGGTGCACTGATGGGGCGTGACCGTACAGACTGTTCAACAGTCCGAGACATGAACACGTCAACAGGATGCACGCCAGAGAGGGGAGCAACACACGCACACACACACCAACGGACACGGGGTGCTGGGGTCTCGTGTCGGGGGCATGCAGGTTTTCCAAAGAGGCAGCAAAATGAATTACTTGAAATAAAAAAAATTCCTAGGACAAACTACAGTAATTTATTCCAATGAAAACTTCCATTCAATAAGGGTATTCCAAATTTAACATACTCCTTGTGGGCGGATATTTTGGCACTGCAAAGATTGGTTGCTATAGGTGGTCGTCACTGACCGCTCACTGCGTGTTGGTTGCCTGGCAGGTACGTTCCCAAGGAGTAATAATTTAAGAATACACCTTATAAAGTAAATTGCGTTACATTCAAATTACAGATTCCAAACTGTAAGGATTCACTAACCTGATAGAAAGATTCTGCTGTCTGACAGGAGGAAATCAATTGTTATTAACCAGTAAAAAAGAGCCAGCGACACCACATCGCGTATATGCAACTCTGCTGGTGGCCCTGAGCTCGCTGTGGGTGACAGTTTTACGCAGCAGACACCACCTCCACGGTCACTTATTGCTTTGTGACTGCCTGCTGTCGTCCACCTCAAACTAGTCACACACAGGCCATGTCTCCAAGTCACATCACCAGGAGGCCTTTCCAGAACACACAGAACAGTGTCCCCTGGGGTGGGCGAGGGACGCTCTTCTATTTAAATGGCAAGGGTCCGCTGGTGTCCGGCAGTGGCCTTAGCTCCTATGAGATTTTACATGGATTATCTCACAGAGGGACTGTCTGCAAGGGTCAAGTTTACCTCTGCCTGTCACAGAGTCGGCAGGAGTGACATGGACATGGAAGGGAAGCAGTGTTCTACAACACACAGTACAGTATTGCAGTGGGATTCAAGAACCTGACCCAACCACCCTTAGAAGTATGTCCATTGAGCTCCTACAAAGAAACGGTAGAGGCCTGTCAACGCAGGGAACACGCGGGACCCACTCAGAGCACCCATTCTGAGCCACGCAGGGTGAGGTGGGGGAGCCAGCCTGGACCACCCCATCGTCCCTCCACCTTCCTTCCTGGCATATGGCCCCCCTCACCCTGCTGGTATTATCACAGATCACTGGGCTTCAGGATTGGGGAAACCAGCCTGGATTTTGTATCCATAGAAAGTTCCACACCACGCAGATGATCAAATTGTGAGCTGGTGGGTGAGGCCGGGTGCCCACCTGCTGGTGGGTGGGCCTGGCGGGAGCTGCTAGGCGGGGACGCCAAGGCCATGGTGGTGGGCCCAGTGGCCGGCACTCCCGAGGGCCCCGAGGGCTGCGTTTGGGAGCCAAGGGGCAGCTTCTGCGGGTGAGGGCCACGCTTCTTACCTATCGACTTCTGCCTTCGCATCGTACCTCGAGGGAGGCCCAGAAATGGGCCTTTCGGGCTCCCAGGAACGGTGGGCGTCATCACGGCAATCCCTTGGCGTTCGTACACAGACTGCAAAGCAGAGAGCCCAGGGTGAGACGCAGCCCGGCCAGCCCCCACCCGCGGTCATAGGGCCTGGAGGGCAGCCAGGTCACTGCGGCTTTCTCAGCTGCTTCTGGAGTGGTTTTAGGTCTTTGGAGAGGCTGATGAGACACCAGCATGAGGACCCCAGAAGGGCCCTCTCATGAGCTCCACAGTGTCGCCCCGTGAAGGTGCCAGCATGCCCCGCGTGTGAGCCCTGGTCTGCAGTGACCCCATCACCAAAGGCAGATGGCGTTCGGGAGGAGGGGCCAGAGCAGGTGTCCACACCTGGCTCCCCCCTGCTGTGCCACCCTGGTCACATCCTCCAGCAGGAGTCTCTGTGTTCCTCCTCCATAAAATGGGCTAACACCCAGCGGCCCCACAGCATGTAGGGAGGTGAGCCTGGTGCCGGGCGCTGCACGGGTGAGCTTGAGGGAGTTGCAGGATTGCTAGGAACACGCCCCGAGTCTGCGGCACGTGGCTGTGCTGGCCTCCTCCCACCTCCGCCCTGGAAACACGTCCTGTGCAGTCTCTGTCCAGCCCTTGTGCCGCTCCGGGCTGCAGCTCTGCAGAACTGCGATGCTGGCCGTACCCCGCAGCATCAGACGGTGACTTAGGAGAAAAATCGGACGCAAATGCTCAGTGGAAACATTTGTGTGCAGGCTTGTATGGCTCCAGCCTCCAGATCCCGCAGGCTGGGGAGGGGAGCATCGAGGGCAGCCATCCTACGAGGCTGGCAGCGTCTGGGCAGTGTCTGAGACAAGGCAGGGCCCGTGGGTGCAGCGAGGGGCGGGGAACAAAGCAGGAGGCAGGGTCTGGAGGGTGGACCTCGCGGAGTTCCGGAGGTGCTGGGAGGAGGTGTGAGGGCGAACGCTTTAATTTTAATCATTAGCAGTTGTGTTTGTGTGAATGTATACTGCAGAAAACTCATACCAAATTTATGATATTTCTGAGTGTGACTGTTTAAGAAAAGGCTAGATTAAACAAAGTGAGTCAATTTGAAACTGACTCAAGGATAATACTCAGTAAGGTCAGTAATCAGAACAGGTAGTGCTGGGACCTGGTGGCACAGAGAAGGCGTCTGGAAGACAGCTAGAGCAGCCTGAGGGTCCAGAGGCCCCGCTTGCCCGTGGGTGGAACAGAGCGGGTGCCCGCCTGGGGAAGGCGGCCCCAGCAAGGACGGCCTGTCCGAGCCGGCAAGCGAAGCCTGAGCACAAGGCAGTCCCAGGCCCGAGGACAGCTGCCGCCCAGAATCCCAGTGCACAGGGCACGATGTCTGTGCACATGTCCCTGCCTGGGGAGGACCCCGGCGGGTGGCTCCTCCACACCGCGCTTCAGTGCTCTGGTAGACTAGGAGCCACTGTCCCTTCTGTCTGAAGAGCACTCCCTAGGCCCCTGACATCCACGGGCTCAGGGTCCTCGGCTGAGCAGGCGGGGGCATGACCTCGAGGCTCAGGGGGGCTGAAGGACTGAGCCGTAAATGAGGGGCAAGGTTCAGTCTCCAGCCTGGCCTGTGCTCCCCACCGTGGGTCTGCTCTGGACCAGGGCGCTCGACCTGTGGCCACTTGGATTTGGGCTCCGTGTCTGGATGGCATGTGGAGCGTGTGCCTCACCTGCTGATCCCTGCCCACCCACTTCCTGGGTCACACCCCCACCCCCATGGTCCCCGGGGGGGGATGGCCACTCACGTTCATGTCCGAGACGGGCGCGAAGCACCGGCTGGTGGGCCGCTGCTTGATGGTGGCCACCCTCGACTCCACGGCCACGTTCTCCGCAGTCCGGGGGGGCTTGGAGGCCGGGACGATCTCATCGGGTTTATCTGCAACGCAACCGTGAGGGTTGGAGCAGGCCCCCGTGACACGGTCCGGGAGGGCGGAAATCAGGGGAGTCGGGAAAAACGCAAAACTGCAGCGACCACTCCGCATCCGTCACCGCGTGGGGCGCGCCGCCCTGCTCCCCACACCTCGCCCAGGGAGGGGCGCGCGTCAGCACAGGCGGGACAGGGGACCCTCATGCTCGGCCTTCCTCTCCTTGGGGAGCGCTCAGCCCACCGAGGGCCCTGGAACTCTTCAGCCATTTCTTTAGTGGAATCACTCTGTTGCTACTAGTGGGACTTATTCTCGAAAGTGTTAACCAACTTTCAGAACTTTTTAAAGAGACTCAGAAATGTGGTGCCTTTGTAACAAAATGCTGTCGCCGCTATATAAGGACTCAACAGCCAAGGCTGGTGGGCATCTGGGAAGCTGGGGCCAGGAGCTCAGGAGCCCCCGGAAGCCTGTGCTGCACAAGGAAGTCCCCAAGTGTTTCCCCCAGGAGAAGAACACTCCCATTGCCTTCCGAAAAATAAAGCCAAAGGTTAGTTATAGGCAATCCTTAGAAAATTAAACAAAGTTTTAGAAAATAGAAATTTAAAGCATAAACTTTTTTTTCTTATACTTGGAAGCTGGAGCACATCCTAGAACTATCCTGGTGCCCTGGTTTTATCTCTGGGGTGTCTGAGATCAGGTACAAGGGTCTAGAGCTGTTAAGATGAAGGGTCTCGGTTCACTGAGACCTGCAGACTCAGAGTGTTTGGGTCCCCATGTGCATTTGGAAAATGCTCCAGCTGACTCCAACTGCGATTCTAGTGAGATGCCACCAGGTCAGGATGATGCTGGTGTGGAATGGAGCCTGCTGGGTCCTGAGAGGCAGGCACTGGCCATGTCTGCAGAGGAGCAGACCACCCGAACCTTCTGCCTGCAGGCCCGAGGCTGCCTCCCAGGCAAAAGCAAACCTGTTCCTGGGGTCCGGCGGCTTCCTGAGAAGTGCAAGCCACTGAAAAGGCTCAGGCCTCTGGGGCCTCGCCCAGACCCCGAGCCCCGAGGCCGTTGTGAGCCAGAGAGCAAACCAGAGCCCTGGTGGCATCTCTAGAGGAGCTCTCCAGAGTCACAACATCACTCAAGGTCACCCAACACGGAGGCACTGACTTCTGACAAAGGCCGGCCAGATCCGAGGCCCCCACAAGAGGCAGCACACAGAGGGAAGGGGTGTGCGGGGCACAGAGTGGGGCGCCCTGCCATGGCTCACGACTCCCTGAGCAAACAACATGTGTGCAACTCTTATGTCTGTGCAAGCACTTCCGAGGTGAAGTCAGACAAGCTGCCCGATTCTGGGCCTTGTTCTAGACCAGTGGTGGCCAAGTCCTGTGCAGGCCGTTCTTGCATGGCCCTTGACCTCAGGGCGGACGTGCAACAGAGACCGTATGGCCTGCAAAGCCCGGGATGTTCACCCTCGGCCTGCTGGGAAGGTGCTCGCCAACCTTGGGTCTGCGCTGCTACGCCGGTGTACTGGCCAGCAAACGCCGAGTCCTTGCAGAGCAGGTCCCAGGCCATTCTTCTCTGCTGGCATACCCCTGTGATATGGGACCCCAATTTCAGGGGATCCCCCTCTGTCCCCTGCTGCCCCCTCTCCCTTCATGGCCAAGTCCAGACGACCAGCTTGCGGGCCCACAGGGGCCCATGCTGTGTCCCCCTCACAGCGCCCTCTCCTGTCACTTGGGGACCCCAGAACTCTCTGGCTCTTCTCTGACTTTGCTGGTGCCTCCTCCTAGGGGGGCATTTCTTTCTCTCTGGTCAGGCAAATAGAAACACTCGGCAGCAGGGATGTCCCCTGCTACGGTCACCCGTGTCCTCAGCCCACTGAACTGTGCCATCCTTACCCACGTTAGGGGCCCTGCAGGAGGCTCATCTCCCACCCCACCCACCTCTTTTCTAACCTTCTCCCCTTTGCTGGAGTCCCTGCTCCCACAGCTGTGTGGTCATGCTGTGTCCACCGGCCACCTCCCCAGCAATCTACTTGCTCCAGGAAGCGTCTCCCCTCCCAGGTCGGGGCTGGGATTCCTTTTGTGCCCCTTCAGTGGCTGGTGATGAGCTTGTTTCTGTGCAGGTCGCCCCCACCATGCCTGTCAGCCGGGCCTTGCTCCCAGGGGTGCAGGTGGCGCTCGGGTGACCTGCTGTGGCCAGCCAACTGTGATGCATAGGTCCAGCTTGGTCTGTCCCTCAAAGATGTGCCTCTCAGCAGTGGCTGATCAGATTTACTTCAGTCGTGGTGTGGCTGCTGTGTTTTTCTCCAGTGCTGGGGAGCCATGGTGCTGGGCGGGAACACACGGTGGGTTGCTGGGAACCACCGGCTCTTCCTGACTGGGCTCTGGGGTAACCACATGAACCAGCCTCACCCGACGATGTGCACAAGTGAGGGGCCCTCCTGGCCGCACGGGCGAACCCCACATGTGCTCAGTCAGAATCCATCGAGTCGAGACATGGCAGAGGTCCATTAGAGCCGGGGGAAACTGGGCACATCTGTCCTGGCCTAACCTCTGGGCTGTTTTAAGCTCAGTGGCAGAAGGTGGCAGCCAGGCTGGGTAGCTGGGGGAGGGAAGGCTGTCTGCTGTGACCACCACCCGCAAGATGCAGGAGGCTCACCCCTGCAGGGAAGGCCCTCTGCACGGCGTCGGTGCGTGAAGGCTGCAGCCACACCCTGCGGTGCAGCTGGCTGGGCACATCCAGGGGCCAGGGACTCTAGGGCTGAACAGCTCTCCTGTGACTAAGAGTTAAACTGGCCAAGTCTTGGAGAGGCTCATTTCTAGCTGTGCCTTCCAGAAGTTGTGAGTCTGTTTCTCGGGTATCGAACCCCAGAGTGGATGGGGCTGGTTCACCTCCGTTCCCAGCATCTCTGGAACAAACCTGCAGTCTTCACGAGCCCAGACAAGCAGGCTGTGACCTTAGAACCGAGGGCCTCAAGTGATGGGTGTGCCCAGGGCGAGGCAGAGGCATCGTGGCCAAGGACAGCAGTGGCCCTGGTGGACGCTCTTCACTCCCGTCCTCATCCTGAGGAGGACCTGGCTGCAGAGGGGGGATTATTCGCATTTCACAAAGACAACTGAGGGTCGCCGATGCCTGATGCCACACGGGCAGAGACCGTGGGGAGCCTGAGCTCATGTTCCCAGCCTGTGTGCCTGCCATCTGGACAGGGCTGCCGGCCCTGGTAGGCCACAGCAGCGAAACACTTATTTGGAAATGGCCTGGGTCACCACCAGCACGATCTGCCTCGTCTACCCAACTGAAAAACAATGGGGGTGTGTCTGTCTAAAGTCAGGGCACCGTCACATCAGTCACCACGTTGGTGGTCACATAATGGAAGGTGCAGCCCCTGGAACCAGGGCCACCTTGAATGTGCGCATCCTTTCCCCTCCCGCCTCCACCCCAACCCAAATGTTCTTTTGAACCAGGACACACGGGAGCAACGTGGTTGGCTGCGGTGGCAAGGTCAGGGCTACTATTCCTTTCTAAGTTAGAGTTGTCTGTGAGATTCAGATGAGAACAGGGAAAGCCCCGTGTCACTGTCACGCGGGGGCACGGGTCCCCTCCTGGCCCTGGTCTCTCGGATGCGCTGACCAGTGGGAGTCCAGCAGCCCGCGTCTGCTCGGCCCCCGTCTCTGAGGTCTTGCTTACCAGAACACAAAGGCTTTTAAGAAAAGCTGTGAGACCGTGGGGTCCCGCTTCTCATGCTAGGCTCGAAAGGGTGATGCTTAATTTATAAAAGCCCAGAACTGTGTCTCTATTCAGGGACTCCAGATGAAGAGGATTAGTGAATCCAGCCTCCTGCTGTCTTAAAGTGAAGTACTTAGTGACTGAAAACAATCCTGCAGACAGATTTGAAAACTGTCAGGCCTTAAGAAACAGTCCAGCGATCAGTCGATGGCCATGCTCCACCGGTGACTGGGTGTTAATTCTCCAAGCAAACTAATGTTCTCTTTAGGAGACAGAAGTGATGCTACCCGGCCATAAATAGCAAACTTCTGGGTGTGTGCTCTGGGAGGTGAGGTGGTGGATTTGTCAAGCACGCAGAGGTCACCACAGCCGTGTTTCTCATGGGAGGCAGACCCCGTTCTTCTGCCCATCATCAGAGTCACCAGAGTCTCCCAGTCTGGGGGACTAACCCGGACCACAGGCAGACTCCAACATGGGTTACCCAGACAGTGCAGAAAGTGGGGTGCCCTGTGCCCTGACGCTGGGGGAATCCTGTGCCACTGTCCATGCACTCTGCAAGTCAGACGTCACTGGCTTTGCACAAGGTAGGCACCAAACTGTGCAGGGAAACAGCCCAAGTCCACAATTTGGTGCCATGCCAGGGTGGAAAGGCCCAGGATGACACGGGCACCATGTGGACGGGAGGGGAACCTTCTGGCCGGGTCTACCGGTTCCCAGGGGAAGAAAAAAAGAGCTCATGGCAGCCTCTTCAGCTCCAAGGTGGTAACGCAGCCGGCCCAGACCTGGGAGCAGACCTCAGGCCAGCGCTGGTGCTTGGCGGCTTCCCCGTCTACTCCC
>NW_007728269.1:222902-229014 GCF_000696425.1 Galeopterus variegatus | reverse complement strand
CGCCCCTCGCCTGAACCTGACCGGGTGGTTCTGTCCACCTCTCTGAGGGGCAGACCCGCCATGCTCTGTCTTGGGTGAGACAGCACAATGCAGGGTTTCCTCTGCAATGCTGCTTCCAGAAGGAAACAAACACATCTGTGCGCCAGATGTTAAAGGACAAACCCACACATGTTAGAAGCAGCGGCTGTGGCCAGCTGGTGGCCTCTGGCTTCATCTGCAGGTGCAGTGAAGGAGCGGGAAGTGTGGGTGTGGGCCTGGTGGACTGGTCCTGGCCCACAGGCTCCAGTGGGTCACATGCCTTCTAAGGGACGGGGTCTGTGGCTATGCCAGAGGTGCCCAGAACAGGTTGTCCAGACAGTGCAGACCCCATCAGGGTTGGAAGCCCTGGTCCCCTCCAGGTGCCCAGGGCCAGAAGCCCATCCCACTACCCCTGCCCTGCCAGCGGGCCTCTGCTGGAGCTGCCCGGAGTCAGTGTGCACTCACAAGGGTGGCCATGGTGGTTTTGGACACCCTGGGGCCTGTGCCCAGCACGGTGTCTGGGGACTAGGGCACGTGCTCAGTGAACACTTGAGGACTAAACAAAGGGCTCCAGATGAGGAAGTCAGGACTCAGGACCACTAAGTAGGGGGAGTAGCTGGTCGAGGGCAGGGCTGGGGTCTGAGGCTCCCTCACTGTTCTGTTAGCTCCTATGGCTGCCGAAGCCAATGACCACAGACTGGGTGGTTTACAACAGATTTATCCTTTCACAGCTCTGGAGGCTGGAATCTAAGGTCAGGGTGTCAGCAGGACCTCCCTCCCTCTGCAGGTTCTCGGGGAGGCTCCATCCTCGCCTCTCCCAGCTTCTGGTGGCTCTGGCAATGCTCGGTGTTCCATGGTTTGTTCCTTCTTTCCTTTCTAGGGACACCAGACATCGGACTTAGGGCCCACCCTAATCCAGTACACCTCACCTTGATTACACCTGCAAAGACCGTATTTCCAATTCAGGTCCCATTCACAGGTTCTGGGTGGACATGACTGTTGGGGGACACTCTCCAACCCAGGACAACTGTAAAGGCCTGATTCTTCTCTCATTCCACACAGCCTTTATGGAGCAAGATAAACGCTTCATGCAAGGTTAGGCCAGTCGTCCCAGAGAGGCTTGCAGAGGCAGCCCGAGGGGGTTGGCACAAACCTGCCGTGCGCCTGACCTTTACGGGATCGGTCCATGCGCTGCCCTCACTGCCCAGGCTTGGGGCATGGGGGGCTGTAGCACCGTAGCCCCCAGACCCCGCTGGCCCGACTGGATCCCCCCACAGAACTGGGCTGGGCCATGGCTGCTGGACCTCTGGGATCTTCTTGCTGACAGCCCTGCCTCCTGTTTGGGCTGGGGTCACTGGGGTGGGGTGCATTTAATCTCAAATTTGCAGCAGGTTTCTCTGTTCAGTCAGAAGGGGGATCTCCACTCTCCAGGACGCTTGTCTGTCCTGTGCGTGGATTCTGCCCTGGGCCCGACCCTGACCCGTGACTGGGGACCATGACTTCTGTCCTCTCATCTCCATCACAGTCCACTGGAGGCACCCCTGGGGGCAGACAGCTAAGTGGACGGGTCAGGGCCCGGGCAGGCCCCAGGTGCAACCAAGGACGTGTGACGATCACAGGGGCTGTTCCAGGGAGCTGGGGTTTGGTGCCGGATTGAAGGGGAGTTCATATAGAAATGTGGTCCCATGACCCTCAGAAAGAAGGGCGTTCTACGCCCTGGGTATCCACCATGTCCTTGACGCAGCAATCAATCCTACAAAGCCTGCCAGAATTCCCCGCTCAGCCACGGGGTGCTGGTGAGGCCCTGGGCCACCACAGAGAGGGCTACGAGGGCTGAGACAGTCGGGAGGAACGAGGGGGCGATGGAGATGCCGTCCCCAGGGCCGGGACGCCCGCCTTGCTGGGTTCCAACACTCGCCCCGGTTCCGGCGTCTGGCACACCACGCCTGCTGCACTGTGCCTTAGGGTCAGTGCCTAAGCTATGCGGTGGGGTCCCCTCCAGCCCCCACAAAAGCGGATTTGAATTGAGATGCTGCTTTTCATCATTGGGGTAACCGTCTCTAGTGCCAGGTGCCTGAGGCCTGTGTCAGGGCTGCTCACGGCCACGGCCACTGCTCGTCCTCCCACCCCACGCCAGCCCGGGGTGGGGGTTGGGGTGGAGAGGTGTGGGGCGGCCTCTTGGGGGGCTGGCTAGTAAGGGAGGCAGCCCCTGCCCGCTGCAGAAGGGCCAGAGGGTCACCACCTGACCAGGCAGCCCCATGTGGCTCAGTCCCCCGTGTGGCTGCACAGACGGAGCTCAGAGGGGCCCAGCTGAGGCAGGTCCAGCTGTGACCACGCAGGGGTCCTGCTGGCTCCACGGCCAAGACAATAAGGACACAGCTCAGGGAAGAATACAGGACATGTTGGGGGGCTCACAGACAGGAGAAGCAAAGCAGACGGCACAGACCGAAACGGGACGTGTTTCGGGGCCCCCAGGCAGGACCCCTAGGCAGGACCCTGACACAGGGAGAAGACAACACACGGCTCGCGGCACATTCTGGACTTCACGGGACGATCACAAGGGAGGCTTCTCCCCACTGGCGGGGACGGGCAAGGGGACTTTAGACAGACACGGCTGTTCCCTTACCCTTCCTCTTCCGCACCGAGGCTTGCAAACAGAAAGGGAGCGCCGTGAGCCAGCGCACGCGATGCCCACCCCTGCCTACACCTGGTGGCAGCTCACGGTGGCTGGGGAAGTAGGTGGGACTCAGTTCTGGGGACACTGGGTGGGCAGGGGCAGGGCGGCTGCGCTACCTACAGAGCGAGTATCTCGGAAACCTGGCAACCTGGAGGCTCTCCCCTGTCTGCCCTGCTAGTCAGCCTGCCACCCAGAGGAGGCGGAGGCTGTCCCGGGGCTTTCCTCCCGAGGGGCAGCCCTCGCCCCACCACCCCCTGCCACGTGGGAATCAGCTCTATAAGAACAGACGGGGGCAGAGGTCAGGCCTGCAGTGGGGCCTTGCTCAGGAGTGTGGAGGGGCCGCTACCTGCTGGTCCCTCTCAGGAAGCCCCCCAGGCCCCTGTGAAGAGCCAGCCCTGTTAGTGAAGCGTGCAGGGGATTCACGCTGCCGCCCATGCGGTGCGGAGCACGTGGGAACAGCGGGTTGCCCTCGCCGGCGTGTCTGAGCGGACAAGGTGGGGGGCTCAAGAAAGGGGGCTCGGGGCAGTGCTGTGGGTGGGTGGGGCAGCACCTCAGCTGGACACAGCGAGAGGTGGCCTGGCCAGCCTCAGTGCCGGGCGGGAAGGGGCGGTCGGCCCACTTGCCCACGTGCACGCGTGTGCTAGAGCCCCAGGGGAGGAGCTGCCTCGTGTCTGGGAGCGCAAGAAGCAAGTGCCACTCCGTGCCTGTTCTATCTTTTGGTGGAGGCAGAACCCAAAGGTCTCCCATCAGAGGCTGGGATCTGGTGTGCGAGATGTCCAGTCAAAAAACTAATGGGGGGCTGAGCCTTCCAGCTGGGCCTTGAGCCCGGCTTTGTTCCTGTGCCCGTGCGGGCCACCCTGCGCTGGCCCCTATTCACGCTCTCGTGGACCAAGTGTCCCACCCATGCACACCTCTGTGTGCTTCAGAGCCATCCTCCTCCTGAAGGTGTTCCTGGGCTCCACGGTGACTCCTGGTGTGGCATTTACAGCATCTGGGATGCTGACATGGCCAGCTCCAGAGCCACCCCTCTTTGTAACAGCCACCACGGCCCATGGGGCCAGTAGTCACCCTTCCGAGGTTCCAAGATGGTGTCAAATGGCCAGAGCCGATCTCTGCTCCCTGCAAACCTTTTAAGAAGGTGCGGAGCTCCCTACACCTGGTGTGCAGACCACACAGGTCTGCCACGCACACCCTCTCCTCGCCGTATCCCTGAGGGCTGGCACCTCTGGCCTGAGCCACGCTCTGCGGCATCGGGAGCAGCTTGTGTAGGCCCCCAAGGCCAGGCCGAGGCGGTGTCAGTGGGGGTGCCCTAGACAGCAGGGGGAGTGGAGGGGGGATCCTGTGGGACCGCTTACCTTTATCCACTAGTGAGAGGCCCAAAAATCCAAAACAAAACAATGTTAGATAAACAGAAAAGAGTATCAACACCCCACAAGGCTCCCAAAGGAGATGCCAAATGCAGGCGGAGCCACCTCGGCATGCAGGGCAGGAAGGGGGCGTGGGGTCATTAAAGGGGCAAGCAGGTGAGC
The DNA here is from genome assembly GCF_000696425.1 of Galeopterus variegatus. Classification (NCBI taxonomy): domain Eukaryota; kingdom Metazoa; phylum Chordata; class Mammalia; order Dermoptera; family Cynocephalidae; genus Galeopterus; species Galeopterus variegatus. The sequence goes on along the minus strand of NW_007728269.1, from coordinate 224,790 downwards.
GGAGGGTCATGCACAGGCTGGGGCTCCCTGGAGGCTGTCTGGGGCAGGCAGGGCTGGGGTGGGCCGGGCGGGAGACGCTTACCGAGCTCCTCCAGCTCCGAGGTCATGGACTTGGAGCGCAGGGTGAGGGCTGTGGTGGGCGCTCGCTTTGGAGGCGGGGGAGCTTGACGGGCAGACGGAGAGACAGGGGTGTGAGGGCCTGGCTGCAGCCCCCACACACCCCACGCCACCCGCGCCTCTGGACATGGGCATGGCCCGGGAGGCGCGGGCCTGCACCCTGTGCTTTTCCTCTGCGGGCCGCGGGCAAGTCACGCAGCAGGCGCTCTGCAGGCTGTTTGGGCTGCGAGGGTTAGGTGTGCTCACGGTGGGACAGGCCCGGTGCTCTCAGAGGGCCTCGCGCCTCTGCACGCGGGCCTGCAGGTGGGCGGGGGCGGGGTGCTCAGTGGGAAGCTCGGCAGAAGCCTGCGGCAGGGAGCCTGTCCCGCTGCCTCTGCCTGGCATCTGTGGGTGACTGGCGGGGCTTAACCAAGGGGCACAGATGGTTCTGGCAGCCTGTGAACCCTTAGCCACCACCTGCCAGAGGGGGCAAAGGCCTTGGCAGGGTGGGATTCTAACTTGCATCCCCCATGCCCCACCCTGTCACGGCAGGGACACAGGTATCTCACATGTGCTGATGCTGTTTTGAGAAAAGTCGGGGGAACTACCCTCCCGCTGATGTAGGAGCCTGGATGAGCTCCAGGCAGCTCTCCAGCAGGGGCCTCGGTGGCTCCCTCCTTCCTCCTCACCCTCACTGTAGGTTCTCCCTGCTCACGCCCCTGGCCCCCTCCTCCAGGCAGCCCTCCCAGGCTGTGCCCAGGCTGTGGCCACCTGTGTGCTCTTTCCCAAGCCCAGGCTGACCTGTTCTCACTCAGCTTGGTGTCCCCGGTGCCTCCACACAGTGTGCTCTTGGGAAATGCTGGCTGAATGAAGCAGTGGGAGCTGGGGTGCATCTGGTCTGCTCTCGGCGCCCCCCCGCAGGCCCCGCTCTGCTATGGCATCCCCCAGCTGCGGCCTCCCTTGGGAAGGAGGTGGCCCCGAGTCCATGTCATGGGCCCTGGTGGCAAATCCCAGCCTTGCTGCTGTGCCCGGGCTCTTGGGAGGCTCTTGGCACGCTCCGCTGGAGAGACCCTCACCTGCCCCACGCTTCCCCTGCCCATCCCCCTGTCAGGGCTTGGGGCTGGGCTCACACGGGCACACACCTTTCTTCCTGGCGGTGTCATCCGGGTCCAGATTCCTGGTCACGGTGACCACCTTAAGGACAAGGTGATTCCCTCCTTGGCGAATCATGTTCACCACCTGCCGGTGGCCGACTTTGACGACGTTCTCATTGTTTACCTGCAGGAAGACAGGGGGGCGGCGTCAGGGGCTGGGAGGGAGAGGCCTAGGGCCATTTCCACAGCTACCAGCCACCGTTCTCATTGTTTACCTGCAGGAAGACAGGGGGGCGGCGTCAGGGGCTGGGAGGGAGAGGCTGCAGGGTCCCCGCCCCCAGGCAGAGGGGCGCGGCCTCCTGGAGATGGCAGTCGCAGGCAGCCAGAGGAAGACACCCCGAGGGTGTTGCATTTTGGGAGCAAAGGTGCTTCAGGGGAAACCAGACCAAATGCACTGTGGCCAGGGAGGTCACTTCCCTGTGGCCCGGGAGGCGGGGAGGCCCTTCCTCTGACACAGGGCGGTCCTCCACCAAGGCTCCGCAGCTGCCAGGTGGACGGGGCTGATTCTTCCTTAAGCTGAGCATTCTCAAGTGCTCACTTGCACAGGCCTAGGGCCATTTCCACAGCTACCAGCCATGTGCAAAAGCACAACAGGAGGTTTCCAGGGCCTGGGCTGCAGCCTGCAGCGCTCCGTTTTC
>NW_007728269.1:220050-221499 GCF_000696425.1 Galeopterus variegatus | reverse complement strand
AAAAAAAAAAAAAAAAAAAAAAAAAAAAAAAAAAACTTTTAAAATCTAGCACACCCTCACACCGAAACGCTGACGAAGCATAAGCGAGCTGCTGGGTGAATTTTCACAAATATAACCCCCTTGTAACCAGACTTGGACGGGAAGCACGAGCCGCCAGCTCCCCACGTTGATGACGATGTACCTGTCCTGGTCACCTTCACCTCTGAGAGGCCAAAGTGGCTTGTCTGGGTAGAGAGCTCTGAGTAGCCCGGGGGGAGGACACAGTGGGGACGCGGTCAGTCCCTGTGACTGCTACGGAGACCAGCTTGTCCCGGTTCACGCCAGGCCCGCATCATTTCAGCACTGAGCGTCCTGTGTCCCGGGAATGCCCTTGGCCCTAGCAAGTGGGACGGTGGGTCACCCTACACCACGCTGGGGCCTCAGGGGCAGGCCTGTCCTAGGAGGGGCCCTCCTAGAAACCACCTGACTCAGGGCGGCTGTCTTTGCAAAGTGGCTCCCATGGCTTCCCCCTTCACCATTTTCTCAGTGCGTAATTGGAAAACCAGATTAATTGAGGAAGGAAGAAGCCTCTGGGGGAAGAGCGCTCTCCACGGGCAGGAGCAAATGGCCAACTCGGCTGGACCTCAGCACAGGGCCCTGACTGCCCAGCCATGCTGCGCCAGCTCCAGAGAGAGCCTCCCTCCAGGACGCACACCAGGACCGCGCTGCCATTCGGGAACATGCTCATTCATTCGCCCATGCGTCATTCAACCACTGTTTTCACCCTAAGCACTCAGGAAAAGCTGGAGGTACAGGGTGGATGATCTGGCCCTGCCCTTGGGGACACACAAGTCCGTGAGCAAATATAATTTTGGGTGCATTGAGCACCAGTGCAATGGGGTCAGGCAGGGCCTGGCGGAGTGAGCTGGGGCAGGAGGACGGGTGGGCCGCTTGGCCTCAGACAGCCCTCCAGCCACTCCAGCCACTCCAGTCCTGCTGCTGCCTGCTGACCCTCAGGGCCGGGGACCCGTCTCCCTGGAACTGTCGTTCTCTGGAATCTTCTGTGTGTGTTCCTGGTGGCTGAACGTGGTCCTCCTGTGACCCTGGCCAGGGCTGGCTCTTGGCCACTTGGAGCAGAGGTTTGTTCTTGTGCCTGAGGAGGGCAAGGGGCTGGAGAGTCAGAGACAGAAATTGCCACCCTCTAGGGAAAGGAGGACTGTTTTCCTCCAAAGGAATGAGTTGCTAATGGTGGATTCTCAGGCAGTGTGGCTGCCAGGCCCAGAGCCGCTGGGCCGAGGAGACGCTGCCAGGGCCACCTGTGCCTGGAGGGGCTCGGTGGCCCCAGCACCATCCTCATCCTTCAGGCCCCTGGAAGTTCTGTGGCTGGACACGCTCTCCCTGCGGAGGGGTAGCTGGTACCTAGATGGGGCGTTCACACCTGGTTGGCCCTGGCCCACCCTTCCTGTAGAA
>NW_007728269.1:217172-219234 GCF_000696425.1 Galeopterus variegatus | reverse complement strand
TAGCTGGTACCTAGATGGGGCGTTCACACCTGGTTGGCCCTGGCCCACCCTTCCTGTAGAAGCTGCTGTCCCCACCCAAGTCCTGGCCAGCACTGCTGCTTCGATGCCAGCCCGGGGGCAGGATGCCGTCCCACCTCCTGAAAGAGCTGCACCCCCCATAGGTGGCAGCTAATGGCAGGAGCTGCTTGGGGGAGCTGGGTGCGAGGGGTGTTAGATGCTGTGCTCAACCCTAGAAATGGCCCGGGGCCTTCTCTGGAAACGGGATGCCAGTGAGGCCGAAGCAGCTTGGCAGGACTAGAGCTGCCTTTGGAATCAGTTCTTGGGGATCTGACTCCCCGTTGGTCCCCAGAATCCGCCTAACTGGGGTCTTCCCAGGCCACGGGCTCAGATGTCTGGAGCCCGGAGCACGTCCAAACAGAGCAGCTTTGGCAGGCCCTGCCGTGTGCCAGCCCCACTGGGAGCTCACTCAGCCCCTCTCCCCACGGCAGGACTGCCCCGGGCGAGCCCCACAGTCCTGGTGTTTGGGGGCGCCCTCCCGTCTCTCTGCAGGGGCTGCGGGGCCCTCCCCTTGGCGAGCACGTGGTGGGGGGGTGAGCAGTGCTGACTGGGCCTTAAATCATCCACACAGGTCCCAGAATGTTCCCCTTGGTCCGCATCCGGGCACATGCTGCCCACACGGTGCTCTAATCAATGCTAACTTAGTTGTCACAACTTAGTAAGTATGAGCCTTTTACAGAAACAGTCCAGAATTTCCGTTTCCATTGAGAAATCAGAAAACCTCACACCAGGGACCTGGGCCGCCCACTGCCACCTGGCAGCCTCCCCTGCTTTGAGGGGGCTGTGAGTGCCGCTGTGTGCAGAAACAGAAACCCCCCATGCCTGCCTGGGAAGCCGTCTGCTCTTAGGATTTTGGAAAGGGACAGACTGAACTCTGTATATTGCTGGTCTCAAAATCAGTCCAGGTGACATTTGTGAAACTGATTTCAATTTGCGTGGGAACCTGCTGGTGCCTGGGCTGAGCCCTGGGTATTTCCCGTGTTCAGTCTCCTGCACCAGCACTCACATCACATAGTGTTTCCCCTGTAAACGGAGAGGGGGTCTGTGAGCGGCCCGCTGCTGGCCTCTCTGAGCGTGAGAAGGAGGCAGCTCATGTTGGCGCGGAGGCAGGCGGCTACTGTTTGTTGCCACCCTGCGAGTTCCCTCGAGCCACAGCCGCACACCAAGTGGACAGACATGGATGTGAGGTCTGGAGGAGCCGTAAGGACCAACCCCTCCCCTCCCAGCCCCAACTTGGGTTGGCAAAAGCCAGTATAGTGGCCCCTAAATCTCACACTTAATATAGAAACCTTGGTGCTTCTGTCAGTGAAAAGCGAGTTCCAGCACCGAGCAGGCACTGGTGACATACATTCGTAATTAGACTATAAATACTGTCAAGGCACTAAAAATGCCGACTTTCCCAAAGCAGCCAGGGCTTGGTGGCAGCTGCAGGAGCGGGGCTCGTGGTTTCTCTGGGTGTTCAGAAGGTCCACAAATTAGCGCAGACTGGTGGTAACTCCTGCAATGCGTGTTTGCTTTGCAGCCCTCCAGCGTATGGTTTAGATGTCACTGCCAAGGCCCAAGCCATGACAGCATGCTGCATGGACCCCCGTCAAACTGACCCCTGCACAGGAGGCCCCCCTGGTGGAGAACGTGGCTGCATGGATGGCCTATGCACGGCAGTGACCTTGGGCAACGAGCAGAGCTTGTCCACCACGGCCACCGCGCGTGCCAGGGCCTGGCTCTGGGGAGTGGACAGTGCCTGTGTGTTAGCTGGGCACGTACCTACCAGAGCAGAGTCTGACCCCTGCCCTTGCAGGTCTTTCCTGAGCAAAACATTCATCACCTCTCCTCACTGTCCCCATCCACCCCTAACTGCCCCAGTGCCCCCATCAGGGCTAAGTCCTGGGGCCAGACAAAGCTCACCCCTGCCCTGCCCTGCCCTGCCCTGCTCGGCATCACCTTTCTTGCATCCCCAGACACACCTGTTCTGGATCGAATTGTGCCCCTCCCCTATTCATATGCT
>NW_007728269.1:210515-216495 GCF_000696425.1 Galeopterus variegatus | reverse complement strand
TTTATTTGGAAAGGGGGTCTTTGTAGATACAGTCAAGGTGAGACAAAGTCATTAGTGTGGGCCCTAACCCAGTATGACTGATGTACTTATAAGAAGGGGAGATTTGGACATAGATGCAGATACACTGGGAGGACGAAGACGGAGGCAGAGACCGGGCTGCTGCTTCTACACTCCAGGGGATGCTGACAACTACGGCAAAGCCCAGCAGCCGGGGCAGAGGCCTGGGACAGACCCTCCCTCACAGCCTCAGGAGGAGTGTACCCTGCTGCCACCGGCCTCGGCCTTCCAGACTCCAGGCCTGGGAGAGCGTCCACGTCTGCAGCTGAAGCCACCAGGGCGCCTGCAGTGCTTGGTCACGAAGCCTGGGCCTTGCTCAGGCCTCTGCCCTCACGCAGCGGGGCTTGGCTCCCGCACAGTCCCTGACTGCAGCGCTGCTCTTTCCACGGCCTTCTGAAGTCCCCCACCCTAGGCTCTGGCTGGTACTCATGTGGTTGGACGAGTCTGCGGCATCTGCCTGATGCAAATGGACACAGACTGGACCAGAGCCTTGTCTCCTTGTCCCACAGGCTCACCCCGGGGCTCAGTGCAGGGACACTGGCTGTGGGTCTCGGAGCAAAGATGGCTCCAGACCCTGCTCATCCTGTGAGGAGGGGCTCCCAAACCCACAGCTCCACCAGGGCTTCCATGCAGGTGCCCTTCTCAGCTCCCTTCTGCCGCCCCCCCGCCCCCCGCACCTTTCAGCTCAAACCCAGCCGACTTGCAGCTGGGAACTTGCAACAGATTGAATGTTTGTGTCCCCCCCAAATCCATGTGCTGAAACCTAACCCCGGTGCGATGATGTTAGGAGGTGGGGCCTTTCGGAGGCGATTAGGTCATGAGGGTGGAGCCTCATGAATGGGATTTGTGCCCTTGTAAAAGGGACCCCAGAGAGACCCCTTTGGTCATGTGACGACACAGTGAGAAGACGGTCATCCACAGACCAGAAGGGGGTCAGTGCTGCTTGATCCTGAACGTCTAGTCTCCAGAACTAGGAGAAATAAATGTGTGCTGTTTCTGCACCCTGGTCAAACATTTATGACAGGACTCAAGTGACAAACCACGACTGCTGTGCCCACTTACCCAGGAGCCTGGCCATAGCCCCTCCTTGGGCACCTTAGGGACTTCCCTCCCCACCGCCTAGTTATCACATATGGCTCCAGGCTAGAGGTGGGGGAGGTAGAAAGTGTCTTGGCTAGCAACTGGTTTGGGTTAAAGGGAACCTGGGAGGCTGCCCAGACCTGCAGAGACGACAAAGGCAGCCCTCCCTGGCAAAGGCCACAGCTCCCTGGTGCTGCTGCGCTCGGCAGACACAGGGCCAAGGCCGGTTGCTGGGGCCTCCTGGGGGACAGGGTATGGCTAATGTGAACTCAGAGGAGAGGGGGGACACTGCCTTTGGAAAATGACTGCAGGGGCCCTGGGAGGGACCAGGCCACACAGGCAGGAGCCCCTTGTCCCTCCCTTGGTTATATCCACACAGAACTTCTTTCCTCCCCGCCCCATGGAGGTCCTATCAGAAACCGTCCCCTTTGGTGGGGCCCTCACTGGACACAGGAATGTGGGGCCCCGAGAGGACATGGTCTCTCCCCAGGAGCTGTCTTTTATGCTGATCCTGCCTCCCTTCTCCTTCCTCCTCTGTCGCGGGGCCAAGGAAGCCCCTCTGAAGGAAGAGCGTGCCCTCCAGGACAGGGCCCACGTCCCCGTTTTCTTCCACTTCAGGGGGAGTGTCTTTGCCTCGGATGAGCCGTGGCACGGGGAGCCCCAGAGGTTCCTGGAGCCCTCCCTGGGGGTCAGAGCCCGCACTGCCAGCTGCCTCCTCCTGCCCTGGTGAGGATGAGGCACAACACCCCTTCCTGCCTTTACCCAGCCCCCAGCACAGAGGCTGCTCTGACCTCAGTGCCCCCCCATTCTTCATCCTTCCCTCCCTCCTCCCCTCAAACAGGCCAGTCTGCAGTTCTCCTCAGGCTTTGCAAAATAAATCAACTTTGGGTGGAGCCTTTCCCAAAAAGCAAGAAACACAACAAGGACAGAGCTGCAGGCTGTATGGCTGTGGGTTTTTTGTGGACCAGCTGCTGCTGTGCAGGTGAGCACTTTAACAACCAGGCACAACAGTGCCAGCTGGAGCGAGCCTGTAAATAGACTCCAATGGGAAATGTGGGGCCAGGGCACAAAATGACCTGCAATACATTCTATTGGGATTAGGAGACAATACTAGCACTAACCAAGGCAGGATAGGAAAATTCAGTACTTTCTCCCTCCTTGTACAGCAGGGACAGGGGAGCAAAAAGTTGCAGAATCTTTAGATTCTCCCAACCTTGAAACAAACCTAAAATTAGTTTAACTTGCAATGGGACTTTCGAACCAGCCACAGTCCTTAAAACAGATGCTACAAATTGCTCATGGGGTGACAGAAACTTCAGAATAGGTGAGAGGCCTGCTGTTTCCTCGTATGCTCAGGTTGGCAACTAGAATTTTCATGAGGTTTCAGTGCCCCTCAAAACACCTGGGCCTGCAATTCCAGCATGCTGCCACGAGGGGGAGGTGTGTGTCAAGTACTGAGGCCCTGGGGATTGCTGCCTTGGAGCAGGGAGATACTGTTCACACATCACAGATCCAGCTAACTGCAAGCAAGACTAATGGGAATGCATGCCTTCCTTTGTAAATGATTCCCTTTTCCCACTTAAATTGTTATTTAGAAAATCAAAGTTGTACAACCACATGGTGTAGAGACAGAGTCCTACAAGGCTTGTTCCCTGCCACCCAGCCCCACTGCTCAGCCTTCACCTGATTCTTTCTATAGCTTTCACTCCATCTCTGAACACCTGTCCCTTGTTGCTACTTGATGTCTACATTTTAGATATTGTCTGCTGACACACCACTATGGAAAGTGATTCAGCTCAGGGTTTCTCAACGGTGGTGCTACTGTGATTTTGGACCAATGAATTCTTTGTTGTGGGTGTGCATTGTAGGATGTTTAGCAGTGCCCCCGAATTCTACCCACTAGATTCCAGCAACAGCCCCTGCCCCCAAGTGTGACGACCAGGAATGTTTCCAGACATCGCCAAATGCCTGTGGTAGGTCAGAGACGCTCTCCGTTGAGAACCACCAATTTAGTTCTTTTCCGTTATCCACCCGCCCTGCTACTTTTTCAGCATCACCACCCTCTGGATATATTTATATCAAAATTTTAACTAGATCAACATTCAGGATTTACATCATGACTATGAAATATCTATTCATAGCAAAACTGTACAGGATACTATGATTACTTTGTCTTTTCCTGTATATTTGGTTTTCCCTGGTGCAAAGTAATTTTCTGTTTGTTTATTGGTTTAGTTTTATATGTACTTAACAGTAATTCAAATCTAAACACTTCCCTAATTATGTAGATCTCTTTTCAAAATCTTCAAATACATTAGGTATTTTAAGTCTGTCTTCTTGAAGAAATTTCTCAGGAAGCCTTCTCATCTGCTCTGAGCAATCGGGATTCAGTGTTTTCTGGGCCTGATGTCTCTGTTATACTGACATGCTCAGGATTCCTTTGATTCTTTCTTGTATTGGATCTTCTGAATCCCAGACTCCAGGTATATATTTGTTTATTTGGTTTAAAACCTCATTTTTGGTAGAGGGCATTCTTTAGTAGCTTCCCAATAAAATGAGTTTGGAGAATTTTTTTTTTTTTGAGACTGCCTATTTAAAAATGGCTTTATCTGCTCACTTAACTGGTAGTTTGGCTGCATTTATAATTTGAGGTTGGAGGGTAAGGTAAAGTAAGCTCCTGAGACTAAGTCTTCCTCAGGTAACAGCTATAAAGTCTGGACAAAATAGAATATCCATCCCAAACCCAAATAAAAACAATTCTCTAAAGGCTTTGGAGAGTGAACAATGGCAGGTGGGTTTTGGATGGGAGCTGCAAATTGGAAGGTCTGCGCCATGGACAGTGTGGTGTGAGTCACTTGCAGCTCTAATAAGAAACTGCAGTCCTTCTGGCTTAGAAAATCAGAGGACAGAGCTCATGATGGCCACAGCTGCCAAACTAAGGGGAGAATCCCAGAAAAGAGATATGCAGAGAAGGACAAACCATGTGTGTAAAACCATGTTTTTGTTTAATGTCTGAACTGTGCATGCATAGGGCAGGCTCAAAGCAGTGTACGGAAAAGACTAAAGCATCTGAATTGAAATTTGAGCTGCTGCAACTGCAGACTGGACAGAGTTTGCAATTTTAGTGTAACCAAGCTAATCAGCTGAAGCAAAACCATCAACATTCATCAGAGGAATGTGACAGAATCCAGAGATGCCACAGCATAATATTCACAACATTTGGGATACAATTCAAACTTACTTGACAAACCTAGAGATGACCAAAATGTTGGAATTATCAGACAAGGACTTTAAAACAGCTATTATAACAATACTCAATTAGGTAAAGGGAAATAAACTCATAATGAACAAAAGATAAAAAGTCTCAGCCAAAAAATAAAAAAGTTAATGTTAGAACCAGGAAATACAATATCTGAAATTTAAAAATGCACTGGATGGGATTCACAGCAGAACAGATACAACAGAGCAAAGACTCAATGAACCTGAAGCTACATCAATGGAACTTATCTGATCTGAAGAAGAGAGAGAAAGAAAAAAAAGATTTCAAATGGTGAACAGATTCTTAAGAACTTGTGGGACAACATAAAAAGGACTAACATAAGGGTAATGGAGAAAATTAGAGTCGCAGAAGAGAGACAGGAAATTGATCAGAAGAAATGTTTGAAGAAATGATAACCAAATACTTCCCCCCTTTAAGGTAAGAATATAAATTTACAGATTCAAGGAGCTCAGTGAATCCCAAGCAGGATAAATATAAAGAAAATTATGCCCAGGCACATTACACTAAATCTGATGAAAGCCAAAGAAAAGGTGGAGATCTTAAAGAAGCAGAGAAGGATGTACTTAACAGAGCAGTGATCTGAGTGACCATGAACTTTGCATCATAAACCGTGGAGAAAAGAAGACAGTGGAACACATCTTTAATGTGTGAGAATAAAAAACTCCTCAACTAGAATTATATATTGGTGAAGGTATCTTCAAAAAATGAAGACAAAATAAAGAACTTCACAGATAAATGAAAACCAAGTTCTGAGGGCACTTCGAAAAGCTCATGGAAAATAGAATTAAAAGATAACCATGCACTTTTTGAAGTACCCTAATATTTGCTGCCAGCAGACCTGCAACTACGTGAAATGCTAGAGGAAGTTCTTCAGGCTGAAGGGAAATAATACTAGATCTTCAGAAGGCATGAGAGATATCAGAAATGGTAACTACTTTGGCAAAATACGAAAGATTATTTTACCTCTTAATTAAAAAAATAGATGTGACTATTTAAGACAAGAATAATAACATTACTTTTTGTGGTTTATAAGTATGTATTTGTAATACATAAGACAATTATAGAATAAAGGAAGGCAGGAGTGAAACATACACCTGTATGGTTGCCAGGTTTTCACATTTTAGGTGAAGTGTGCATATGAACTCTCAGTAGGCTGTGAAAACTTAGAGATGTGTGCTGTAACCCTAGAGCCACTACTAAAAGAATGTAAAGTGATATAGCTGAAAGCCATTAGATAAGTTAAAATGAAGTTCCAGGAATAGTCAAATAATCAGAAACAAGGCAGAAAAGGAGAAAAGAGGGAAACAAACTGAGGAAATAAACAGAAAACAAACGTGTACACTTAGACTGAATAACATCAATGATTATATTAAATGTTAATGGAATAAAACTCCAATTAAAAAGCAGATCATATAAAAATTGATAAAAAAGAAAGACCTAAATATTCTGTCTATACACTTTCAGTACCAAGCCATGAAGAGGTTGAAAGTAAATAGAAAAAGCCCATAGGTGGAGCGGCTATATTAATGTCAGACAAAACAAACTTTGATCACTAGAAAAAGT
>NW_007728269.1:207240-209066 GCF_000696425.1 Galeopterus variegatus | reverse complement strand
TCGATAAAGACATAAATGACTTGAACCACCAATGACTTGACATAATGGATATTTATAGAACACAACACCCAACAACTACAGATATATATTCTTTTTAAGTGCATGTGGAAAATCCACTGAAATAAAAGATGTGCTGGGCCATAAACTTCTAGGTTGAAAACAATTTTTCTTCAGAATTTGAGGCTGTGCTTCATTTATTTTAGTTTCCAGGTTTGCTATTGAGAGATCTGATGCCGTTCATGTTTTGATCCTTTGTATAGAACCCGCCTCCTCCCCGTCTCTCCCCTGCTACTGGAGAACCCTGTTAGATATTCTCTTTGTGCCAATTTTTCTAAAATTTACTGATGTGCTTTGGTGTGGCTACTTTAATCTCTCATACTAGGTACAGAGCAAAAATTACATGGGAAAACCATCAGGAAACTCAAGTCCTTCAGTTCTAGAAAGTTTCCTTAAATTATTTCTTCACTATTTTCTTTTATTTTCTCTTTGAAGCATCCTTATTTTACACACAGTAGACCTTCTGGACTTGTCCTCTAATTATATTATCTTTTCTCTTCAATTTTTCCTATCTTTCTCTTTTCTGGAAGGTTCTTTTCAATTTTATCTTTCATTTCACCTATCAAACTTTCCATATCTGCTGTAATATTTTTAATTTTAAGAACATGTTTTGTTTTCTAAATGATCCTTTAAAAAGGATCATTTTGTTCTTACTTCAAGGATGCAAAATCTTCTGTCATATCCCTGAGCATATTAATAATATATTTTGTAAATCTTATTCTCCCTGCATAATGTGTCATCCAATTTTTTTGCAGTATGTTTGTTTTGGGCTCTTTCATATTAGTTCTTTCATTGAATGTCTGGTGCTCCTTGGCAGGCAGCTCATATTTAAGAGTGGCCCCTAAAAAGCTGATTCTGATCCCAGCTAGTTATTTTGGAAATACTGACAAACTGATTCCAAAGTTTATATGGAAAAGCAAAACACTGCAAATAGCCAATACGATATTGAAGTGGGAGGACAAAGTCAGAGGCTAATACCACCTGACTGCAAGACTCACCGTACAGTGACAGTAATCAAGGCAGCATGGTATTGGTGAAAAAATAGGCAAATAGCTCAACGGAACAGAACAGAGAGTCCAGAAATAGACTCACACAAATATAGTCAACTGATCTTTGACAAAGGAATGAAGGCAATCCAATGGAGAAGGATAGTGTTTGCTGGAACAACTGGACATCCACATGCAATTAATCTAGACGCAGATCTTAAATCTTTTACAAAAATTAACCCCAAATGGATCACAGAACTAACATGAAATGCAAAACTATAAAACTCCTAGAAGATAATGTAAGAGAAAAATCTAGGAGACCTTGAGTACGGCAATAACTTTGTACATACAACACCAAAAACATGGTCTGTAAAAGAAGAAAATCGATAAGTCAGACTCCTTTAAATTAAAAATTTGTGTTCTACGAAATACACTGTTAAGGGAATAAAAAGATAAGTCTCAGACTGGGGAGAAAATCTTTGCAAAACACATATCAGACAAAGGACTGGTATTCCCAAATACACCAAGAACCCTTAAACCTCAAGAGTAAGGGCAGGCCCGGTGGCGCACTGCTACAGTGCGCCGCTTGGGAGCGTGGCGGCATTCCCGCCGAGGGTTCGGATCCCACATACAGACCGGTTCCCGCTCACTGGCTGAGCGAGGGGCGGGCGCAGCACCGAGGGTTGCGATCCCGTTGCCGGTCCTCGGTCCGGTACGGGCGTGACACTGAGGGTTGTGGTCTGTTGCCGGACACGAAAAAAAGACAAAAAGGAAACAAAAACA